>NW_008341874.1:464634-483118 GCF_000622305.1 Nannospalax galili | reverse complement strand
GCTCAGCGGTTAAGAACACTGGTTGTTCTTGCAGAAGACCTGGGTTCAAATCCCAGCACCCACATGTCAGCTAACATTCCAGGGGATCCAACTGTCTCTTCTGTCCTCCGCGGGCATTGCATGACACAGGTGTACTTACCTACATGCAGGCAATACATGCATACACAAAAAATAAATTAATTAATTTTAAAAAACCAACCAACAAACAAAAACCCTCAATTCCTCTTTTCCCTTAGATCCACATGGAGCCCATCAACAGCCCACGAAGAATCCAACTGATTCCAATACATGTCCGTCCTATCTTTCATTCCAATATACTCTAAACCTATCTATATTATCTCCTGTTCTCTCAGCCACCATAGTTCAAACCCCTCTTCCAAAAAGAGGTTAATCTCTATGAAATTAAGGCCAAGTCTGTTCTACATAGCAAGTTCCAGGCCAGCTGGAGCGACAGAAAGACACTGTCTCAAAAAAAAAAAAAGAAAAGAAAAGAAAAAACAAAACAAAACAATGAAAAAAAACAAGAGCTGTGTGTGGGCGTAGGCCCTTAATCCCAGCACTTGGGAGGCAGTGGCAGGAAGATCTCTGTGAGTTTGAGGCCAGCCTGGTCTACACAGTGAGTTCCAGGTCAGCTGGGGCTACAGGGAGACCCTGTCTCAAAAATAAATAAACTAATAATAAATAACTTCCAAGAGCCTCTTAAAACAGCTGTCCCTTTTCTAGTCTGCCTTCCTATAATCTGCTTCTTAAATAGTAGTCAGTGTGATTTTCTAATCAGGGTACAGTCATTCTCTGCTTAAAAATTTCCCAAGAGCTGGGGCTGGAGAGATGGCTCAGCAGTTGAGTACTCTCTACTCTTGCAGAGGACTGGGGTTCTAGTCCCAGCACCCACATGGAAGCTAACAACTGTCTGTAACTCCAGTTCCAGGGGATCCGACACCCTCTTCTGTCCTCTGCGGGCATGAACGACAAGGGTGCACTTCCACACATGCAGGCAGTACATGCATACACATAAATTAAAAATAATAAAAATTTTTTTGAAATTATTAAAAAAAAAATCTCCTAAGAGCTTACCACCAATTTAGACTACAACCCCAACTCCTTAGCTGCCTTGCACCAGCTCTCTCTGATCTAGCCTCTGCCCACTTCTCTAGCCTCATGCCCTCCCCTCTGCTGTGCTGCAACCCCACTGGTCTCTTCTGTGCTTATCAAACGCATCAAGGTTGCCCAGCCTTCACACTTTTCCTTTTGCTAATTCCAGTTTCAAAGTGCATTTTCACTTTCTGGAATGCATTCCCACCAGATCTTTAGATGACCTGCTTTTCTTTGCCATTCAGACAGGGCTCAAATGGCACTTCTTCAGCCAAACCAGCTAAGATCAACCAATCCAAAGTAGTCAAAGTCTTGAAAAAGCCAGCCATGTCAGTGACTAAAAAAACCCAAACAAATGAATCCTCACAAGAACCCTCTGGGGCAGGTACTTTTATTATCTCTGTCTTACTGATTAAGGGAACAGAAGTTGAGAAGACAGCAGCTTACACAGGTCACAACCAAAGTGGGTGATAGTGATCTGAATTCAAGTCTGAATCCAGTGGGCTAATGTTAAATGGCTAAACAGTAATATCCCAACACAGCAACTTTGAATGGGCATGCTCTTTGGCCTCTGCCACCGTCATTTCTGTACAAGACCCTTGTACCAGCCTCCTCCCTATCCTCTGCCCCATTACATGTCCCTCATCAAACTCTGTGTAGGTCACAGCATTCAGGATGATTCTGCACTCATTAGCAGGTTCACAATGCTCTTCACAATTAGTAGTGACCTTCCTGTCAAACTTCTGGGCAATCACTCATTTAACCAACCAACAGTCATGACAATGTTATAAGCACTTGTGATATATCTGTGAACAAGCAGAAAGAAAAATCCAAGAGAGGCAAGGTGATACATGCCTTCACTCCTAGGGCTTGAGAGGTTAAGGCAGAAGGATTATACCTTTGAGACAAGCCTGGGCTACATAACCAAACAGTCTTGAAACCAAAACCAAAACTTGCTCCTGAGGTTTTCCCCTCTCTTTCTCTTTCTCATTTTTTCTCTTTCTCTGTCTCTCTGAGAGGTGGAAAGGTAGGAGGGAACAGAGATAAAAAAAACTTAAGGTTAATTATAGAGAATGTTAGAAAGTTCAAATCCAATTTAAAATAGAACAAACTAAAGAGGAAAGTTCGGGATCCTGGACTATTAGACACCATGATGAGGACAGATTGCACCAAGGTGGTGACATCTGAGCAAACGTGAACTTTCCATTTTAAAAGCAACACTTCTACACACAGCTTCCTCAGCCTAGAAGTCCTTCCACTGCCTCTACATAAGCCTTAAATCCAGCTCTATAAGCTTTCCCAGCATCCTGATTCATCTTTTTGTAAAGTATTTTTTATACCATTCACCTATTGCTTTAAGTCTGGGTTCTTGAAGCTGGGTGACTCTTTGGTACAATAAGCCCTTGAAGACGAGAACCCAGTACACGGCTTTGTAAATGCTAGATGATGATGTCCACATGACTGAAGGAGCAGAGCGTTTGGAGATGGGTCTAGATGCTCTGGGGATTCAAGGCAACAGACAATCATGGAAGTAATCTAATTCGAATGCTGGGCTCTGCTGATGGCTAGCAGCTCACCTGTTTGATGATATATGTTAGCTCCTCAATTTCTACTCCTTTATCATCAAAGAGAGACTTGCGCTTTGCCACTGCAGAGACAAATGAGAATTTATAACAGATGATGCTAATGCTAACACTCAGGGCTAGGAATATAGCTCCGTGGTAGAAGCACTTGCCTAAGGCACTAGGCCCTAGTTTAAATCCCCAGCACAATACAATGCAACAAAACAAACCTCCAGGAGCCTCACTCCCCAGAACTCTGTTTTTCACTGTCACACAGGAAACCCCCCCCACCCCAACACTCACAGATTGTCAGCTTCTCCAGCTTGGCAAATGTATTGCTCAGATCTTTCCCAATGCGCCTGCAAATGATCATTAGTAAGAAAGCTGTGATAAAGGGCAGGAGGGAGGCTATTCCCATAACCTCCAAAACAACCAGTACCACTCAGCTGAACCACCAAAGGCAAATCTGTTTCTGAGACATTCTATCGCTGCCATCACAAAACTTCTCAACTCACTTGGCCATAAGGGTAAATTCACTGCGTTGTCGGGCTGCTCGCAGAGCTGGCTTATTTGTTTGGATTCCATTCTGAAAGGCAATGTCAAAAGGTTGATTACTTTAGTTCCTTGTTCTATCCATTTCCAGCTCTTCACTGGCCCTCACATATCCACTAAACATATTAATATTGTTGGCATCCTCTATCTAAATGGATTTCTAGATTTCTTATAATCTAGATTTATCAGTGGTTTGTGGACAAGTTTAAAGCTTGACCCTGGAGCCTACATGACAAAACTTAAACTCTTCTGAATCTCTGGAGACAAGTCCTCCACTTCCAATAGGTAAATTAGATAGCCTAAGAGTTGTAAAGAACTTTGGCCAAGTATCTGATACACCATAAGTACTAAATAAACAGGTAAACTCCTGCCTTTCCCACTCCAGGTCCTTACCTGACGGCTCTGCAGTGACTTGCAGGCAGACAGGAACTCCTGGGTCCGATCCCGGCAGGACATGGTGTCTGGAGGGGAAGGGACCAGGGCCACTGGGGGGGAGGGAGGGGCGATGTCGGTGCTGCTACTGCCAGCAGTTGCAGGGGACAGGATCTGTGTCTTTGAAAGACCCAGGTAGACACCCTGATCCGTGTTCTTAGATCCGTAGCGTTTCCGCGGGATCATTGAGTCGCATAACCTCGGACTGTTCCGGAGAGGAGAGTGTCATTCTCCAGGCAGCCTCCTTCCCCAAACTCTCCCTTCAACTAGCAAATCCTTTCCAGTTCTTGCACACTTTCCAGCCCAAGGCCACCCGCAGACCCTGCAGCCAGGCCGCGGCGGGAAAGGTGAGCTTCCTCCAGGCCGAAGGCGAAGCCTCCTCAAATTCGCCGTCCAACTTGGCTCCGGCTGCTAAAGCACCGGCCCGGGCCCCGAAAGTCGAGAAACAGCCAGAGCCAGGTCCGGTCGCCCTGAGCCTGCAGCCAGACCTTTGCAACTGCCCCAGGCCCTAACCGTGCCCTCTGGTGTACGCGATTGTTTTTAACCCCCCACGGAGAAACCGCCATGGACCTCCAGAGGTGGACACACTTCGGTGGGCGGAGGGGGTAAAAAAAAAAAAACCTTAAGTGTTTATTTGAAACAGGAAGTCCCACCCCCATCAAAGTCCCGCCTTCTGGGAGACTGCAACCTCTGATTAGCCAAGGCCGACGTCTTTCTCCTCAAGGCCTTTCTTGATTGGACGGTGAGGTGTTCCCTGAACCCGGAGCCGGGCCAGCAGGACTTGCCTCCTTGCCCCTGGCTCCCTTCCCCCGTCGCCCCTGAGAGGCCGCGGCCCGCGAGCCGACAGAGACCGGACCCCTCCTCCAGCGAGTCCTACCTCCTCTGTCGCCTACCGCCGCCGCCAGCGCCTCACACTCCCGGGCCGTCACCGTCGCCTCGCTGGCCTCCTAAGCCGCCGAAACCGGCCCAAAGAGTAACAGCCGCCACGTCACCCACACGTAACCCCACCCCCGTGACGTGCAGCTGTACCACGCCCCTCCTGGCCTGGAGACAGGAAGGACACGCCCCACCCTAAGCAGGCGCGATTTCGCCACTTCATTGGCCAGGCTGCCTCTGCGGCCCTGCCCCCGCGCCAGATTGGTCATGCCGCCGTGGCCCCGCCCCCTGCGCAAGCGCAGAAGCCCGGGGGAGAGACCGCTGGAGCCTTAAAGAGCCCGTGGCCTCCGGCAAGGGCACAGCTGGCTGCGGAAGCGCTAGTGCTTTGGGTAGACCTACGTTATTAATTTTATTCTCTGGTTGTTGGGAAAGACTGAGAACTAGGCACAGGGTTGAGGTCAACCCTGCTCTGGCTCCTTGTGGCTCTCCTCACGTTTGCGCTCCTGGATGGGACTGTCATGCCTGGCACCCTGTTCCGAGGGCCTCTTGCTGGACCGTGAGGACCCCCGACGGCTGAACATGGATAGCCGGCGCCACAGCGCGGTGATCAGAAAGCTGTCGTTAGATTTTGGTTTTCGGCGGCCTACGTTGTCCAATCGATTTCGTCATTGCCTGAAAGGGTCATGAGGCTGTTTAGGTCAGCTCTGCTCTCTCCCGGCCGACCTCTAAGGCAGTCCCTTCGGAGCACCTCCCTGGGTCTTGTTTTACCTTCCCTGACTTCGTTTGTCTGGTCCTCCCTTGCCTGTTCGTCCGAGGTCTGATGGTCCTTGTCTTGACAGCAGCCCATGGCCCCGCGCACAGCGCAAAACTCTGCTACCCTGCCTGGCTCCAGACCCAGCTTTTGTGACGTCAGGTATCCCACAGCCCTAGCTCAGGGAACCCCCCCACCCCACCCAAGCCACTTCTCTCCTGTCTCCCGTCACAAAAGGTTCAGGATTATGGTGTGTTTTTGAGTTTTATTAACAAAGTGAGTAAGGGGCTTCAAGGACTGGTGACAGCCCGCTTCTTTTTTCTCCTTCTGCTCTGAAGAGTCCCTTGTGTCTGTTCCAAATCAGGGACCTTACGTTTGGCAGCTGCCTCCAAAGACGCCCAAAGTTCATCTGTCTCTGTGTCTTCTAGGGGCACCTTGTTAGGCTCTTGAGGTTCTTGGGGCTCATCCTGGTGAGTGAGAAGGAAACTCAGGGGTCAGTGAGGAGACTTATCTGGAAAACAGTTCCTCTGGGCACCACTCCTTATCTCCTAGAAGCCACTGCCATTCTGCTCTGGAGTATCTCACCCTTGGTGAAAAGCTCCTAAGGACTTTAATATCTAGCTCAGGGAAATTAAGTAAAGGTGCAGTAACTGGACAGCCCCATCTGTGTTCCGGCTGCCTCCCTTTCTCTCCACAGGAAACCAAAGCATCCAAATTCCCTCACCCAGCTGCTCACCTCCCAGTTATCCCTGCCTGACAGGAGGAGGCAGTTCAGTTGAGACTTGAGATAAACCTGCAAAATAAAACAGGTCTTAGAAAGCTGAGACAGAAACGTGAATGTGGGGCTGGAGAGAGGGAGGCTTGAGAAAAACAGAATGGGTGAAAAAAGTCAAGAGTTGGGCTCTCACCTTATGCTCCAGACCACGTGGATTCCGGATTCTGTGTATCCTCAAGACTCTGTCCAGGCCGCAGGAGGCTAGTAGGGGCTTTGAAGGGTGGCATTGCAGCCCACGGACACTGCCTGCCAGCCCCTTCAGACAGCCCAGTAGGCGCCCTGGAGAAGGATGGGGCATCAGGGCTAGCTAGCCAGCCAATGAACATAGTTGTTTACTGTTTATACCACTTACATTCAATACTTAAGTTTTCAAAATAACCTGGAGATGGGAGTTATGAATATTCCCATTTTACAGGTAAAAAAAAAACAACAAAGAATTAAGTAACTAGTCCAAGGTCACAGAGCTTTTGGTGAAACGGGCACTTGAACCCAGGCAGTGTGGCCCTGACTGAGGGCTCAGGGTCTCCCTGTACTGCCTGACTTCCTCCTTAGCCCCTCCTCTTCCCAAGCAACCCCTAGCCCACTCACCTTGCCGTAAGTCAATTTCTGCCAGCTGCCCATGCGTGTTCCCTACGATGACAGAACTGAGACCAGCATGGGGTCAGGACTCCTGAATTCCTTCCAGAACCCTGCCCTGCCCCTTCCCTTCAACACTCACTTGCCCTCAGGAGTGAGGGTCATGGCTGTTAGTGGGTACTCTCCATAGGTGGCCTCTAGGACTGGACGGCGCTGGGGGGAGACCGGATCATAGACACGGACCTAGAGGAAGATTGAGGCATCAGAAGGACATCCTTACACTGCCTCCCTCCACCACCACCACCCACATCTGCACATCATTAGCCCACTGAGGACTGCTTATTTACATGCCCTCAGAGAAACTTTCTCATTTGATGAATGTACCTCACCTTAGAATGCTAGGGGGTGGGCTGCTCAGGAGCAAGCATGGATAGAGCTGAGGAAAGAGGTCCATGTTTGTCCCCCATATGCCATTCTAGTGGAAGTGGAGGGATGGAAAAGTAGATTGGACCAGTAGTGAGAGGGTGCTGAATTTTAAGCAGGAAAGTTTAGCCTGAGTGAGGGAGGAGTTAGGAGCTCTTCACAGGCTTTGAGCAGAGGCCCAGCACCTAGAGTGCTAGGACTGCACAGGAACCATACAAACGGTTAACAGTGACCCAGCCCTGCCAGGGTCTCAGAAATTCAGAAGAGATGAGCCTTGAAGATCCCAGTCAAGCCCTTCACAAAAAGCTGAGACCAGTTTCAGTCCCAAACCAAGTTAGACTACATGAGGACTACACAGCTCTGCCCATGGCCACATCACCCTGAATACACCCCATCTTGACTCATCTTAGAAGCTAAGCAAGGCTGGGCCTTGTTAGTACTAGATGGGTGGACTAGATGGGTTTTTTTTTTTTTTCAAAAATGTTTTACTATTTTTATTTAATGTATATGAGTGTTATGCCTGCATGTAGGTAAACACCCCTGTGTTGTGCAATGCCCGAGGAGGACAGAAGAGGTTGTTGGAGCCCCTGGAACTGGAGTTATGGGCAGTTGTTAGCTGCCATGTGGGTGCTGGGATTCAAACCCAGGTCTTCTGCAAGAACAGTCAGTGTTCTTAGCTGCTGAGCCATCTCTCCAGCCCCCCCTTTTTTGTTTTTTAAAAAATATTTTTATTTGTGTGTATGAGTGTTTTGCCTATATGTATATAGGTGTACCAGGTAAGTACATGCCTCAGGAGGCCAGAAGAGGGTGTTGGATCCCCTGAAACAGGAGTTAAGGATGGTTAAGGGAGTTAGCCACCATTTGGGTGCTGGGGACCAAACCTCAGTCCTCTGCAAGAGCAGACTGCTCTGAACTGCTGAGCCATCTCTCCAGCCCCTATATGTTTTTAACATCCAACCTGATGTCCACCCATGATACCTAGGATACTCCCTTTGCTTTCTCTTCCAGGTAGGAGAAATAGAAACAGCCATAGTTTAGAAATTGCATCCCAGAATTCAGGAAAAGGGAGGTGACAAGCTCACCGAGGGCCTGGCCAGGTGGGAACTATCAGCACCTTTGAGAGCTCAGAAGAGAAAGACAGCAAGGAAGGGAGCCACGGCACATCATGGGGTCCTATTCTGCCAGGGCTAGTTTTCCAGGAAGCTGCTTTATCCCAGGAGTAAGGAGAAGCTCACCTGGTGGTACCCTGTGCATGTGACAAGCTTCTGTGACCCAGGGAGGAAATGTATATCCTGGTCCCAGATGGGAACCCGTAGATCGAGCCAGTCGTTCCGCACCTGGTGTGGAAGGTACATATGGGCACAAGGTGCTGGTGAACTAGACATGCCCCTTCCTTCAGTCCTCCTTCGTTACCCCCAAAGCCCATCTGGTCTCTGATCAAAGTCCATGGCCTCAGTTTCCCCAACCTCAGCATCTCCTCCTCCCTCTCATCAACTCACATTCTTGGCCCTGAACACAGGTTCCTGAGACCCCTGCAGGTCCCACACTTTCAAAGCATTCTCCTTCCCGCCTGTGGCAATCACATGGGGGTGTGCTGGGTCTTGGCGCATCCTGCACACCCCAGGACCCACCTTCAGTTCCAGGAGCTGAAAACAACCAGAGATGAGTCAGTTTCAGAGACCTTAGTCCTTAATCTTCCCTCTCCAAAATACCATTAGGCCCCTGGTTTTCACCCTTCCCAATCATCAGGTTGGGGAGCCTTACTGGGTCAGAGGATGCCTCCTTGTTATTGTCACACCAGACTCTGAGGATTCCAGAATCCACACATGTGATGAGGTTGCTGAAAGCAAGGGAGGAAACACTGGGAATATATATATTTTTTTTTTAAGATTTATTTTTATTTTTGGTTTTTTGAGACAGGGTCTCCCTGTAGCCCCCAGCTAGCCTAGAACTCACTTTGTAGGCCAGCCTGCCTCTGCCTCCCAAGTGCTGGTAAAGGTGTGTGCTACTATGCCCAACTCTTTTAATTTTTAATTGTGTGTTTGTGTGTGTGTCTGCAGAGCTATCTGATGTAGGTGCTGGGAACCAAACTCAAGTCCTCTGCAAGAGCAGTATGCCCTCAACACCATCTCTCCAGGCCAGTGGAATTTTTAAAAGTGTAAGCCAGGGGCTGGAGAGATGGCTCAGCAGTTAAGAACACTGACTGTTCTTGCAGAAGACCAGGGTTCAAATCCCAGCACCCACATGACAGCTAACAACTGTCCATAACTCCAGTTCCAGGGGATCTGACAGCCTCTTCTGTCCTCTGTGAGCATTGCACGACACGGGTGCACTTACCTACATGCAGGCATAACACTCACATACATAAAATAAAAATAATAAATGATTTTCAAAAAATAAAAGTGTAAACCAAGTGTAGTGGTGAATGTCTCTAATCCTACCTAGCACTTGAGGTAGAGGGAAGAGGAAAATCAGGAATTCAAAGCTGGCCTGAGCTACACAGCAAGTTTACAGCCAGCCTTGTTTACATGAGACCACATCTCAAAAACCAACCCAAACCAAACAACATAGCCTTCCTCCTACAAAGCCCAAAGGGACTCTCCTCCCAAGCTCTAGACTTGGCCTATGCTCTTATATTTGCCTACCTAGGTTCAAGCTTTGTATTGCTTACCTGGGCTGTGGCAAACAGTATCTCTAATAATCCCCACTCCTACAAGCACAGAGCTCTGTCCCTTGGCACTTTCCATCCAAAACTCAGTAACTGCCTACCACCTACAAAATAAAATCTCAACGTAGTGTAATCCCAGCATTTGGGAGGCAGAGACAGGTGGAGCTCTGTGCGATAGAGGCCAGCCTGGTTTACATAGTGCGTTCCAGGCCAGCTGGGGATACTGGGGAACTCTGTCTCAAAAAAAGAACCTTCAACCTAGTACAAAAGCCCTTTGCATTTAATCTCAACCAAATACAAAACCAATCTTATACACCAATTTCTCCCTTGGCTTCTACTTCCAAATGCTACTTCCTCAATGTATGTGCTTAGACCCTCAGAGACCCAGTTTCAAACTCCATCCCCTGCATAGCCTGTCTAGATCTTGTTCAATTAACAAAATTGCTTTCTCTCTTCATCTATGGAGAAAAACTGCACCAATAACCTAGGTTTAATCTTCCTTCCTAGCCTTTACTTTGGAAGCTTTATTACCTTGGGTGCTGTCAGTGATAAACATGCTCAAAAGTATTAAAATAAGGGGCTGGAGAGATTGCTTAGCAGTTAAGAGCACTGGCTGCTCTTGCAGAGGACCCGGATTCGATTCCCAGCACCTTCACGGTGGCTAACAACCCTCGGTAACTCCGCGGGCATTGCATGACACGGGTGCGCATAACATATTCAGGCAATACACTCATACACATAAAAATTATAAATAAAACCTTTAAAATTACTTGCCAGAACGTTATAATGGAGCCAGGACAAAAACTGCAGAATGCATACTTTATGAAGGCAAAGTTTACTCACAGCCCTCAAACCTTTCATATCTCATTCAGTGGATGTTGGAATACATGCACCTTATAGGAACGAATGAGCTAAGAACCTAGTTCCCTACCACCTATCTCAGGGCTTTATCACCTAAGGGTGTAATCTCAGCTGACCCAAGGGGACCTCAGCGCTCCATGACCCGGGCTAAGCGTGGCTCTTACCCATCAGCCTCGGCGAGACCCCGGAATGTGCCCTCCCCGCCGGGGCAATGACTCTGGCCCTGGAATATGCCCTCCTCGACGTTGAAGTGTCTCACTGTCCTGTCGGCGCAGCCCACAAGGATCTGCGGGTAGAGAAGGACAGGCTGGGCGAAGCGCCAGGCCGCAGCGCGCCCCCAGCCCGGGCTGCGCCGGGGGCCACTCACCTGGGTCTCGCCGCCGGCGCCCCAGCACAGCGCGCTCACCGCCTGCTCCCGCCGCGGCTGTCCGCTCGCCGTGAAGTTCACCGCCTGTTTCCGCTGCAGGTTCACCCCTGCGGGACAGGACGACAGTCACGCTAGGTGATCGCAGGCCACCCTGGCACGTCCCAACGAACAACTCAGACACGCACCTTTCAGGATCCCAGTCTCCGTGCCGACCCACACATGGTTCCAGCGCGAGGAGGCCGCAGCCATGGCAAGACGGCGGACCGCTCGCACTTCCGGCGCACCGCCCACGTCATCGGGGGGCGTCGGGCTCAGTCTGAAATTGCGGTTCCTTTTTAAAAATTATTTTTATTTTTCAGCCGGGTGTGGTGGCGCACACCTTTAATCTCGGCACTCGGAAGGCAGAGGCAGGCGGATCTCTGTGAATTCAAAGCCAGTCTGGTCTACATAGTGAGTTCCACGCCAGCTGGGACTCCAGGGTATAAAAAAGTTCAAGAGGAGCTGAAGAGGAAACTGATCCTCTTGCGCTGTCCTTCCTGCATCGCAGTGCGGGATCGCCAGCTCTCATCCCTGCCTCACCCTGTGGGGTTTGTATGAGACAAGGGAAGAGTCCATTTGAGAAATGACTCATTCATGAGGTTCGTGACTTTATTCTCGACTGTGAAGTACGAAGCAGAAACTGAGACAGAAACCAGCAATCCTAAAACATCTCGGTTTTTGAGAAGTAGAGACCAGCGTGTCCTTTTATTATTTCCTCGAATTGAGACTCCGCGAGAAATTAGGCTCGAATTTAGAGAATACAAATCTGCAAGGTTGGGGCTGGAGAGATGGCTCGACGGTTAAGGGCACTGGCTCCCCATGCAGAGGACCCGGGTTCGATTCCCAGCACCCACAAGACAGCTAACAACCGTTTGTAACTCCCGTTTCAGCGAATCCCACGCCCTCTTCTGACCTCCGCGGGCATTGCACACGGGTGCACTTACATACATGCAGGCAATAAATGAAGGGTTTTTTTCTGTTTTGTGGGCTTTTTTTCTTTTTGTTTTGTTTTTTGTTTTTTTGTTTTGTTTTGTTTTGTTTTGGTCTTTTTGAGACGTCTCCTGGAACTCTCTACGTAGACCAGGCTGGCCTCGAAGTCACAGAGATCCGCCTGCCGCTGCCTCCCGAGTACTGGGATCAAAGGCGTGCGCCACCACGCCCAGCAATGAAGGTTTTTTGGTTTTTTTTTTTAATCTGCAAGGCTAACATGCCTCTAAACTGGGAGTGATGGCTTCAGTTGTAGGTAAGCAATGTCATAAAACTTTTACATTAGACCAGTAGGAATGAAACCCGCCTACTTTTACAACTTAAGCTGCAGTTGACCATTCCATTTTAAAAAAATGTTTTATTTTTATGTGTATGAATGTATTGCCTGCGTGTGTATACATGTTCCCGTGTCGTGCAGTGCCCGCAGAGGTTAGAAGAGGGCGTCGGACCCACTGGAACTGTAGTTAATTAGGTAACAGGGTAGTCGTTAGATCATTTTAACTGCCATGTAGGTAGGTACTGGGAACCCGGTTCCTCTGCAGAAACAACCAGAGTTCTTAATACGCTGAGCCACCTCCACCCGAAGCAAATTTAGAGAAAAAAAACCATTTGAAATAAGCTCTGTGGCTTCATAAACTGTCGTTTAATTTTATCAGCAAAACAAATTGCGTGTAATTACTAGCACTCACAATTACAAAAGCGCCTTTTTTCCTAGCTCACAAAATCTTTCTTTAAATCATGGTCCCTGGGAGGGGTGCACCGTTCCTGACAATACTGCAATACCAGTATGTGGAGTGGTGGAGTGGTGGAGCATACTCCTATCCCATTTCCTGGGGCCAAAAACCCGTCTGATACGTTGTCCTCGGATACAGGACATATCACATATTAAGCTAATAAGAACACATACACTTGAGCTTAGCCAAAAGGCAGTCTCAGTCTTACGATTCCTAGGTTAGATGTGGTGATTCGTCTCGGTGGTACTTTAATTATTGTTCAACATGTAGTACTCCTTGCATGTACCTTTTCATTATTCTTACTACACACAATAGCTATATTTTTTTTGAAACAGCCTTTAAAACTCTCTTTTACTGACGGGCAGGCTAGCTCACTGCTCCGTTTATTTGCATAGCCCCGCCCCTCCCTCTATACCATTTTTCCCATTGGTCCACACACTGATGTAGCCGCAATAACCACGTGCTATTTTCTTCAGGGCTGCAGAAATGAGATTCTACGTAGCTCGCCCTCAGAGTGGTGAGAACAGTTCTGCGGTTCTCTCTGCGCTCAGGGGACGTTGTCTTTATCACTGCACCGCAACCTCTACCCCGACTTGGTTTTTTTTTAGTTTTTGGTTGGTTTTGTTTTGTGACAGGGTCTGACTGAGAAGACCAGGTTGGCCTTGAACTCACAGAGATCTGACTGCCTCTGCCTCCTGAGTGCAGGCATTAAAGGCGTGCGCCGCCAAGGCCTGGCCTCTACCCCCTTGTAACATGTGCACCCCACTCATATATGGCATTTGTGCCCTCCAACACCCACTGTCCAGCCCTCAGAACCAGATGAAATTGCAATGAGAAAGACATTGTCAGGTTTCCAAGTTTCTGTTTGCTTGGGCAGGAAGTTTTGTTTGTTTGAATTTATTTATTTTCAATTTCATTTTATTTTATTTTTTATTTTTTGGTCTTTTTGAGACAGGGTCTCCCTGTAGCCCCAGCTTTCCTGGAACTCACTATGTAGACCAGGCTGGCCTTGAACTCACAGAGATCTGCCTGCCTCTGCCTCCCGAGTGCTGGGATTAAAGGAGTGCGCCACCACGGCCGGCCTATTTTATTTTTAAATATTTTTATTTTTTATTTCATGTGTTTAAGTGTATTGCCTGCATACATGTAAGTGCACTTGGATCAGAAGAGAACGTTGGAACTGGAGTTATTAACTTCCATGTGGGTGCTGGGATTCGAACCCAGGTCCTCTGCAAGAGGAGCCAGTGCTCCCAAGCACTGAGCCATCTCTCCAGCCCTTATTTTCATTTAAAAATTTTTTGTGTATGAGTGTTTTGCCTGCATATATATAAGTACACCAACATGCGTACATTGCTGCTGAGGCCAGAAGAGGTTGTCGGACCTCCTGGAACTGGAGTTGAACAGGTGTTGCTGCCTTGTGGTTGCTGGGAACCAGTGTGCTTATCCCCTGAGCCATCTTTCCACCCCCCTGTTTTGTTTTGTGTTGTGTTGTTGTTGTCTGAGGTGGTTTTCTTTCTCGCTTTTGAAAATGTGTTGTTCAACATTTTCATACATGTATACAAGGCATTCTGATTACTTTCGACCCCCACCCTTGGCTCCCTCTGCCTCTTCAATTCAACCCCGTCTTCTTCCTACTAGTCCTATTTCCATATTCATGTAGGGGTTTTTTCTTTTGTTTTGTTTTAATTTTCCATTGGAACCTTAGTGGCTCCCCATTTCCCAGAATCCACCAGTGACTCCAAGTTCAATAGGCTGGGTGGGCTGGGCCTCTAGGTCTAGCATCCTTGAACTCACTATGTAGCCCAGGCTGGCTTTGAATACCCAGTCCTCCATCTCTACCTCCCAAATGCTGTTCTTATAGTTCACAGCATTCTTTGCAGGACTGTAGGGGGATTTCTCTCTAGGCAGGCAAGTACCTGCCATGGAGCTGCACCCCCTCCCCATAGGTAAACTGAATGAAGTGACTATTGTTCCCCATCAAAGCAAAGCTTGTCTGTATGCAAGATCCCAGCTAAGAAAGGACTTCAGGCCCTATTTCCTTGGAAACTATATTCTATTAAAATAACTGGGATATTTGGTTGGGAATACCCTTAACCTGGGTTAGAAATAAAGGCTTGTACTTGTGTCAAAGCAAGTTGCACAGCTCAAGACCAGGAAATTATGTTCTCATGGATACAAATTCAAAGAGCAGAATATCTGATAATCTGTGTCTTAAAAACAATAGTTGGAAGCCGGGCAGGGTGGCATGCACCTTTAATCCCAGCACTCCGGAGGCAGAGGCAGGCTGATCTCTGAGTTCAAGGCCAGACTGGTCTACATAGTGAATTCCAGGACAGCTGGGGCTACAGGGAGACCCTGTCTCAAAAAGACCAAAAAGAAAAAAAAAAAAAAAACAATAGTTGGGGATCACACAAATGACTCAATAGTGAAAGGAACGTGCAGGGAATGACCCGACTTCAATCCTTGGAACTCACTAAAGGTGGAAGGAGAGAACCAACTTCATAAAATTGTCTTCTGACCTCCACAGGTGCTTGTGTCAACGAGCCACACATCCTCTTATGTGCCTGCGCTCACACATCATGTGCCTACACACACACACACGCACACAAACACAGACTAAATGATAATAATAATAATCGGAATAAATAGGCCAGATGTGGTGGCACACAACTTTAATCTCACCACTTCAGTCTGAAGGCAGAGACAGGCAGATCTCTGTGAGTTCAAGGCCAGCCTGGTCCACAAACCGAGTTCCAGGTCTGCTGGGGCTACAGGGAGACCCTGTTTCAAAAAGGCCAAAATAAATAAATAACAACAACAATAATAATAATTCATGTACCTCAGTGTGGTAGAGGCATGATGCTCTGGTTTGGGGTCATGGCTTTAGTTCTCAGCACAACATAAAACACAGGGCCAGGGCTAGAGAGATGATGCAGTTAAGAGCACCGGCTGCTCTTGCAGAGGACCCGGGTTCAGTTCCCAGCACCTACATGTATACACATAATATTAAAATAAATTTGAAAATTTTAAATTAATAAAAGCTGGGCATGGTGGTGCACGCCTTTAATCCTAGCACTTGGGAGGCAGAGACAAGCAGATCTCTGTGAGTTCAAGGCCAGCCTGGTCTACATAGTGAGTTCCAGGACAGCTGGGGCTACAGGGAGACACTGCCTCAAAAAGACCAAAAAAAGAAAAAAGAAAAAAAGAAAACAGAGAAATCCAGTGCCACCGGTAATCCCAGCACTCAGGAAGTGAAGACAAGAGGCTCAGAAATTCAAGCAAGTCTGAGGCCAGTCTAGGCTACATGAGAAGTCCCAGAGACTCACTGCCTTGGATGACAGGTGAAGAGGACACTTGGAGAAGTCAGTTTCCTCTTTCCACCATGTGGATCCCAGGAATCAGACTCAGGTAGTCAGGCAGTCTCAGGGGCACGTGCCTTTTACTCCCTGAGCAATCTATTTCGCTGGTCCAGAATTTTAGTTTTTACTGCATCCTCCAACTCTTTTGAGAATCTGTTGAAGAATTTCCCCCCAGATAAAAGCATATTACAGGGGTGGGGGGCGGCAGACATGGACTGGAGAGATGACTCAGTGGTTAAAAGCACTGGCTGCTCCTACAGAGAACCCAAGTTTTTGTTCCCAGCACCCACATGGTGGCTAACAACCATTCCTAACTCCAGTTTCGAGAAGTCTGACATCTTCTTCTGGCTTACACAGGTATTCATGACACAGGTACACTTAGATACATAGGCAAAACACTCATAAACAGAAAATAAAAATAAATAATTCTTTTTTTTTTTTTTTGGTCTTTTTGAGACAGGGCCTCCCAGTACCCCCCGCTGGCCTGGAACTCGCTATACAGACCAGGCTGGCCTTGAACTCACAGAGATCCACCTGCCTCTCCTCCTGAGTGCTGGGATTAAAGGTGTGCAACACCATACCTTTCATAAATAATTCTTTTTAAAAAAACACATTTGGTAAAGGGGCCTATTTGGGTCTTACATGCCTGTAATCCAAGCACTTGAAGGAAGCTCTTGAGGTTTCAAGTCGACTTAGGCTACATAGTGAGACTTTACCTCAAAAAAAAGTACATCTGCCCTACATAAAATTGCATAGAATTGCCAGGCCTGGTGGCACATGCCTTTTATATTAATTTAAAATATTTATTATTTTTATTTTTTATGTGTATGCCTGTATTGCCTGCATGTTGGTAAGTGCACCTGTGTTGTGCAATGCCCAAGGAGGACAGAAGAGGCTGTCGGATCCTCTGGAACTGGAGTTACCAGTTGTTAGCTGCCATGTAGGTGCTGGGATTCGAACCCTGGTCTTCTGCAAGAACAGCCAGTGTTCTTAACCACTGAGCCATCTCTCCAGCCCCAGCACATGCCTTTTAATCCCAGCACTTTGGAGGTAGAACAAGGGCATCTCTGTGAGTTAGAGACCAGCCTGGGTTACATAGTGAGTTACAAATCAGCAAGGGCTGCATAAAGAAACCCCAACTCAAAAAAAAAAAAAAGAAAAAAAGAAAAAGTTGGGGCTGGAGAGATGGCTCAGTAGTTAAGAGCTCTGACTGTTCTTGCAGAAGATCCAGGTTTGATTCCCAGCACCCAGCACCCTCATGGGGGTTAACAACCATCTGTAACTCTGATTCCAAGGGATCTGACACCGTCTTCTGGCCTCCACAGATTTTTCACTTCACAACACAGGTACATTTGCATATATGCAGGTAAAACACTCATACACATAAAAAAATGTGTGGAATTTTCAGGTTTGTGGGGGAGGGTTCAAGAAGCCCTACTGAAACCCTTTCAGGGTAATTTTCAGCCCTGAGAACTGTACTGAAGGTGCATGCACACACCTGAAAAGAGGTCACATTAGTACATTTTCTGGTTAGAATGTGCTTTTTAGATGTGCAGGAACAGTGTCTGAGGGTCCCCTGGAGGCAACACTATTCAAGGGATGCTGGATAAACAGCCTTGGCTGCAGGATTCAAAAGTAGCTATGCTGGGGTTGTGTTCCCTCTTTGTGACTCTGGGTACCACTGGGCAGGTCCTAACAAGCTGCACTGGCCACCAACCTTATCTTGCTACTTTCTGTTAGCTCCCTTGTTCTGTAGGAATTCATTTTTCTCCTGTTGGTTACACTCTGCTAACATGGATTTCTTCCTGGGTCCTGCATTGCTCTCTCATGCATCTCCTGGTGAGGACTGTGTCCCTATCCTTCATCTAGGTAGCCCAAGGTGCTAGGTACCTCCTAAATGCATTATATGTATTGACAACTTTGAAGATCTGGAGGTGTGTTGCTTAGCAATTTCTTCCTGGTTGAAAAATTCCATTTTGGAAGGAAGCTCCTTGTGGTTGTTTGAATAGGAAATGTCCCTCAGAGACTCAAGTATTTGAACACTTTGTTTCAATGGGTGACTCTGTTTCAGGGAGGTCATGGAACTTTTTTTTTTGTCTTTTTGAAGCAGGGTCTTCCTGTAGCCCCAGCTGTCCTGGAACTCACTGTGTAGACCAGGCTGGCCTTGAACTCACAGAGATATGCCTGCCTCTGCCTCCTGAGTGGTGGGATTAAAGGCATGAGCCACTACCTCTGGTGATCATGATTGTTTTTTTAAATTTATTTTATATTTTATTTTACTTTTTACTTTATGTGTAATGCATGTATTGCCTGCATGTAGGTAAGTGCACCTGTGTTGTGCAGTACTCTCAGAGGTGAGAAGAGGTGGTCGGATCCCTGGAACTGGAATTATGGACAGTTGTTAGCTGCCATGTGGGTGCTGGGCTTCGA
>NW_008341874.1:427478-464464 GCF_000622305.1 Nannospalax galili | reverse complement strand
AGTGAGTTCCAGGACAGCTGGGGCTACAGGGAGACACTGTCTCAAAAGGACACACACACACACACACAAAAAAAAAATTAGGTCTGGATGGTGGCACATACCTTTAGTCCCAGCACTTGAAGGCAGAGGCAGGTGGATCTCTGTGAGTTCAAGGCCAGCCTGGTCTACATAGTGAGTTCCAGGACAGTTGGGGCTATAGGGAGACCCTGTCTCAAAAAGACCAAAACATTTAAAAAATTTTTTATTTTATGTATATGCGTGTATTTCCTGCATATGTGTAAGTGCTATGTCCTAGGAGGTCAGAAGAAAGCATCAGATAGACACCTGAAACTGGAGTTACAGATGGTTGTTAGCTGTCCTGTGGGTGATGGGACTCTAAGACCAGCCTGGGTCCTCTGTAAGAACAGAACAGCCAGTGCTCTTAACTACTGAGCCACCTCGCCAGCTCCTAGCTATGATTTTTTAAAATTAATTTTTATTTTTATATGTGTATGTTTTGGCTACATGGATGTAGTGCACCTGTGTGTGCAATGCCTTCAGAGGGCATCAGTGCCTCTGGAATTAGAGTTTTGGACAGTTGTTAGCCATCCTACCCATTTATCCTCCACATGGGTCTCTCTGTACCAGGTCTTCTAATTTTCTCGTACACATCCCAGATCAAATGCCAGTTCCTCAGAGATGCCATTTTACTACTTTGCCATTTCTTTCATGTCAATCCTTGTTACTTTTGTTGTTTTGAAACAATCTCATTTAGTCCAATCTGACCTTGAACTTGCTATGTAGTGGAGGCTGGCCTTGAATTCCTAATTCTCCTACCTCTATTATGAACTGAAGATTTCTTCTAGATTTTTTTGTTTTCTTATAGAATTCAATAAAGGGACAGTTTAAGCAGGAATTTATTTAGCAAAATAAAAAAAGCACAGCTTGCTAGGCATGGTAAGATGGTGCATGCCTTTGAGTCTAGGCCTGCCAGGACTATACAGTGAGAGCTGTCCCCAAAAAAAGAAGAAGAAGAAAAAAAAAAAGGCAGAGCAGGCCCTCCAAAGAGATTGGAGTGGGTGGGTTTTTTTTGTTTTTTTGGTCTTTTTCAGACAGGGTCTCCCTGTGGCCCTAGCTGGCCTGGATTCGCTATGGAGACCAGGCTGGCCTCGAGCTCACAGAGATCTGCCTGCCTCTGCCTCCTGAGTGTTGGGATTAAAGGCGTGTGCCACCATGCCTGGCTGGAGTGGGTGGTTTTAAATGGAGGGTAGGGAATGGAAAGATGACACAGAGGTTAAGAGCACTGGCTGCTCTTGCAGAAGACCCAGGTTGGGTCCTAGCACCCACATGGCAGCTAGAAACTGTCAATTCCAGTTCCAGGGGATTCAACTTCCTCTTCTGACTTCCATGGGCATTGCACTTACATCCATGCTGGCAATACACTCATATACATAAAAATAACTAAATTTTTTTTTGTTTTTTTTTGAGACAGGGTCCCCTTGCAGCCCTAGCTGGCCTGGAACTCACTATGTAGACCAGGCTGTCCTTGAACACACAGAGATCTACCTGCCTCTGCCTCCCCAGTGCTGGGATTTAAAGACATGTGCCACAAGCCCACCCAGCTGCATTTTAGGGTTCTTTTTTCTCCTTTTTTTTAAAAAATATTTTATTACTTTTATTTTATGTATATGAGTGTATTGCCTGCATGTATGTGAGTGCACCCGTGTCGTGCAATGCCTCAGAGGTCAGAAGAAGGCTTCGGATTCCCCTGGAACTGGAGTTAAGGATGGTTTGTCGCAGCCATGTGGGTGCTGGGAATCGAACCCAGGTCCTCTGCAAGAGCAGTCAGTGCTCTTAACCACTAAGCCATCTCTCTAGCCCCTTCTTTTTCCTCCTTTTTTTGAGACAGGGTCTCTCAGTAGCCCCAGCTGGCCTGAAACTCACTTTGTAGACAAGGCTGGCCTTGAGCTCATAGAGATTCGCCTGTCTCTACCTCTCAAGTGCAGGGACCAAAGGTGTGCACCACCACGCCAAGCCACACTTTAGGTTTTTAAAAAAAGATTTATTTTAAGCTGGGTGTGGTGGCACATGCCTATAGTCCCAGCACTTGGGAGGCAGAGGCAGGCAGATCTCTGTGAGACTGAGGTCAAGCTGGTCTACATAGAGAGTTCCAGGCCAGCTGGGGCTACTGAGAGACCCTGTCTCAAAAAGACCAAAAAAAAAAAAAAAAAAAAAAAAAAAAAAAAAGATTTATTTTAAGCTGGGTATAGTGGCCCACACCTTTAATCTCTACACTTGGGAGGCAGAGGCAGGCAGATCTCTGTGAGACTGAGGTCAAGCTGGTCTACATAGAGAGTTCCAGGCCAGCTGGGCCTACAGGGAGAACCTGTCTCAAAACAAAAATAATTTTAAAAAATTTTTTATTTATTTTAAAATATTTTATTATTTTTATTTTATGGGTATTGTCTGCATGTAGGTAAGTGTACCCAGTGTCATGCAGTATCCTCAGATGACAGAAGACGCTGTTGGATCCCCTGGAACTGGAATTATGGATAGTTGTTAGCTGCCACGTTGGTGCTGGGATTTGAACCTTGGTCTTCTGCAAGAACAGTCAGTGTTCTTAACCACTGAGCCATCTCTCCAGCCCCCCCCCCAAAAAAAATCCTTTAAAAAATATTTATTATTTATTTAAATTGGGAGGAGAGTGTTGAGACAGGGTCTATGTAGCAGCCCTGGCTGGCTTTGAACTCCAGTGATCTGCCTGGCTTTTCCTTCTGGACCATGCCTGGCCCTATTTACTTTTAATTATGTGCGCGTGTGTGTGTGTGTGTGTGTGTGTGTACAAGAGTGCAAGTGCCCAATGGAGGTAGAGGTATCAAATCTCCTTGGAGCTGTTGTTACAGGCAGTTGTGAACCACCCAACATGAGTACTGAGAGCTGAACTTGAGTCCTCTGCAAGTATAGTATGCACTTCAAAATTATTTAATCTGTGTTTTGCCTGCATGTTAAGGGGACCACATGCTTGCAATACTCATGGGGGCCAGAAGATGGTGTCAGATCCTATGGAACTAGAGTAACAGATGGTTGTTAGCTGCCATGTGGGTGCTGGGAACCAAACCTGGGTGCAAAAGTAGTCAGTGTTCCCAACCACTGAACCATCTGTCCAGTCCCAGTGCTTTAATTTTTGATATAATCGGAATGAATGACCTATTTGCAGCCTCAAGGATGTTTTACCACCAAGGAATTTTGATAGATAACACAGCCACCAAGATACAGTTACAGTTTCCTTGGTTACTTGGTTACTTTTCTTGGGTAGGAATGTGAGACAGTCTCATGTGGTCTTGAACTTACTATGTAGCCAAGGCTGGCCTTGACTGGGATTCCAGGTGTGCACCTCCATACTCAGTGACCTCATATCCAACTCCTTGCCTTCCAGAATTCAACTCTTCTGGCCTGTTCCCCATTACTTTATGCTGTCCATCCCATTTCAGCTCAGTATGAGTAACCACCAACTTAGAACTGTTTGATGTATTTAGAGTCTCACTATATACAGAGCAGGCTGACCTTGAACATATGATTGATCCTGTTGCCTTGACTTCCTGGGTGCTTAGCTTGTGTATGCCATCACACTGGATTAGAAATTCAATTTCTCAAAATTTGAAAAACATACCTTTGTAGCCGGGCGTGGTGGCACATGCGTTTAATTCCAGCACTTGGGAGGCAGAGACAGGCAGCTCTCTGAGTTCAAGGCCAGCCTGGTCTACATAGCAAGTTCCAGGACAGATGGGGCTACAGGGAGACCCTGTCTCAAAAAGACCAAAAAAAAAAAAAAAAAAAAAAAAAACCAAAACCAAAACCAAAACCAAAAAAAAACCACCACACACACACAAAAACATACCTTTGTGTATTTGAGTGTTCTGGCTGCATGTATGTGTGTAGCACGTATGAAGTACCCACAGAGGCCAGAAGCAGCCAGAAAAGGGCATCAGATTTCCCTGGAACTGGAGTTAAGGACAGCCGTTAGCCACCATGAGGGTGCTAGGAACTGAACCCATGTTCTCTGCAAGATCAGTCAGTGCTCTTAGTGCCATCTCTGCAGCCCCAATTTATTTTTAATTTTATTATTTTTATTTTATGTGTATGTGTATTGCCTGCATGTAGGTAAGTGCACCCATGTTGTGCAATGCCTGAGGACAGAAGAGGCTGTTGGATCCCCTGGAACTGGAGTTACAGACAGTTGTTAGCTGCCACGTGGGTGCTGGGATTCGAACCCAGGTCTTCTGCAAGAACAACCAGTGCTCTTAACCGCTGAGCCATCTTCTCCAGCCCTACAGGGTCTCCCTGTAGGCCCAGCTGTCCTGGAACTCGCTATGTAGACCAGGCTGGCCTTGAACTCACAGAGATCTGCCTGCCTCTGCCTCCCAAGTGCTGGGATTAAAGGCGTGCGCCACCATGCCCAGCTCCAACCCTATTTTTAATTTTTGAAAAATCTATTATTATTTTTTTTTAATCTTTTTGAGACAGGGTCTCCCTGTAGCCCCGGTTGTCCTGGAACTATGTAGACCAGGCTGGTCTTGAACTCAGAGATCCGCCTGCCTCTGCCTCCCAAGTGCTGGGATTAAAGGTGTGCCACCATGTCCAGCAAAAATCTATCCTTAATGTATGTTTTGCCTGCATGTATGAATGTACCACATGGTGCATTCAATGCCCACTGAGGTCAGAAGAGGGTGTATCCACTGGAACTGGAGTTATAGATGGTCATGTGGGTGCTGGGAACTGAACCCAGGTCCTCTCCAAGAGCAGCCAGTGCTCTTAACTGCTGAGCCATCTCTCCAGCCCCAATTTCTGATTTTTTAAATGATAATGTGTTCCCAAGAAAGCTTCATTTTCACCCTTTTACAAAGGTTCTTATGGCCTCTATAGGGTTCACTCTAACTTTAGTCCTATTTTGTTAACACTTCCCAGGTCTAGGTTAGAATTAACAGTGGCTCCCACAGCTAACAACAGCCTTGTCTAATGAAGCTCTTGGAGTTTCTGCAACTGTCTGACCCCTTTCTCTTTCTACCTGTGAAACAGCTTAACTTTGCCTGTTTCTGTATTCAGATGCTCTTGGCAGGCTCATGCAAGGACTAGTTAGGTTAATACAGATCTGAAGATTCAACATTTATATGCAGTGCTCAGCTTTGCATATGACCTCTTTGGGGCTTTAACATAGGAGTCACCTGTGTTTTCCATGTTACACCTGTAGGGTCTCAACATTTGCTTGTGTGTCCTGTATAAATGTTGGAGCACCCCTAGGCTATCAGAGGGCCTCTTCTAAGGATTGAGCCACCCATTCCCGTGCTATGATTGTTAACACATAAGTGTGTTTAGTGCTTTTTCTTATCATACATTCAAATTCTCACCATAAAATATCCTAAAATTTACATATGGAAATACAACAGACATTCTCAAATATTCTTGATGGTCCTATTTTTATTTCACGGCTCCCTGTAAGGCCCACCTGGCCTGGAACTATATAGACCAGGCTGACCTCACTCAGAATTACTTGCCTCTGGGATTAAAGGCATGAACTCATGCCTATTTCAGGATTTAACTAGAATCACCTGCCAGAGATATGCTAGTCTAGTATGCCCTCGGTTTTACCCCAGGTACCACGGGGCAACTCAACCCCTAAAAACAGGCTGAATGAGGGATGTTGAATCCTAATGTTACAAGGGCTCTCAATTCCAGGACTTCAAGATACTAGGGGTAGCCCTGGAAATCATTTGGTATTAAGACTACCTATTACTGCCACTGTGGCCTTTCAAGGCCTATCAAAATGCAGATTTGGGGGCTGGCGATGATTTTTAAAATTTTGATTCAGATTATGCTTTTGTTTCCTAGCACCCACATGGTGGCTAACATAGGCAATACATCCATTCACACAAGAATATTTAATAAAAAGGCAGATTCAAGCAGGTAAATGAACCTAGCAGGCATGGAGGTGTGTGGCTAGCCATCGCTAGTGCAGGGAATTCACAGGACAGAACTGCTGTGCTGGAAGTTAAGGGCACTGCCCAATGCAAAACCCACGTTAAGGATGCACACAGAATAAAGAGCTCATAGAACCCTTTGAACATGATCAACTTTGGGCAATCGAATATGCTAAAGGGATCAGGGTAAACAGGTATAAGCATTCGAAGTGAAGGGCTTTTAATCCAGCAATTGGAAGGTAGACTTGAGTTTCAGGTCAGCTGGGGCTACAGGAAAAGCCTATCTCAAAGACAAAAAAAAGAATTTGATGCCAGTCTAGCCTATGGACCTAAATTTGATCCCCAAGATCCAGATTACAGAAGGGGACCAACTCCAATTTGTGCTGACCCCCAGGCCCACACCCACAAAATAAATGTAAATAACAGATTACCCAATAGCAGTCATCCCTCCAAATGTATGAATTACACACATTAAAAGTTAAAGAACTGCTTTATTAGGAAAATGATCACAATCCTGAATGGCTAAGTTTCCAAGATCTGAAATGTCTTTTGAAGACTTGGGACTCTTGTAAAAGTAGAGTTCTTAGGGAAAGCACACATATGTAACACAAGGGTCACTACACTTTTAAAGTAGCATTAATGACCTGTTTCAATTTTTTGAGACAGGATCGTCCCGTAATCCCAGCCGGCTTTGATCTCAGATCTGCCTGCCTCTGCTGGGACAGGCACCACCACACCCAACTCATGAGCCTTGAGATAGCATTCTTCTTTCCTCAGACCTGGAAAAAAAGGCCACTTATGTTTTAACAAGTGATGACATTCTTTCCTTTCCCATGTAAGTTTTCATCCCTCAGACAGTTCCTTCTGGAACAAATTTTCCTCTTTTCTCCCAGCCAGCCCCAGTGGGTTCACCTTTTCAGGCTCTGGGGCTAGGACAGGAAGTAAGACACGTGACTATTTCTTCATAGGGAAATGAATTACGTCTCATCCCACCTCACATATTTTCTTACCTTATCTCAGTCTGAGGTGAGTCATGATATGGCATAAGATCAGGAATCAGGACTTATCCCTACAAGGAAACCATAGTTGTATAAAACTTTAATCTGAAGGCATTCATAAAAATCACTTGCTAGTCTGAAGATTTTCAGTTAGAACTTAAGAGACTCAAAGTAAGCTCACAACTCAGAAAATACCTTTCGTCAGTTATCAGACTGGGGCGGTATTCAACTCATCACTGGTGAGCAATAAAATTCACTGGTGGTCCGAAGGCCAGTCACCTGGACCAAAGCAGTACCACACTTCTAACAGATCATCAAAGACATTTACCTTGTGTCACCTCGATTCTAGGGAAGACACTAGACCTGAAACAAAGACCGTCATCAGTGCTTACATCCTCCATTAAGCTGTTCCCATTTTATCCCATCATTCCTAGTGGTGAAGTCAGATTTCCATGTCTCAACAGCAATCATCAGCCGAACGAGATTCTATGAAAGTCATCATATGTACATATAAAGGGCCATCTAATATGCTACATGCACTCAACACATCTGGCTATACTCACCTGAGCCAACAAGCATGGTACTGGTGGTAACACCTGAGGAAAGAGTAAACCGCTGAGCAGAAGGCTCCACATATAACTGCAACCCTGACTCCACTTCAGTTTCTCAGGTGTTCGTATATTTTCATTATCATTATCATAGTGAGCTAGTTAGACTCATCATAGAAACTGCCTGCACTTGATGACAAACCTCACATACAATAATCAACCAACCTCTGAATGCTGGAGGACTCCTATGGTTATCTTGAACAAACGCCTCCTAAATCAGGAAAGTCAATTAGCAAAGTATCTAAAGTAGTAAAAACTATCCTATTACTGTTAATAGATAGGCCATAACAAACCACCTATAGGCACTTCCAGTTCATAATGAAATCCCTACTTCCTCTCCCAGTTACCCCAGTGGATTCACCAGTACTTGCTTTAGTGCTGGAAAGGGTAATAGTGGTACAGATGTGTAGCCCTTACTGGAACTCAATTCTGGCAATATACAGCTGGTTAAGTACTCACCTCTTTAATCCTCTTCAAAAGTTTGATCCTGGAAATCTGTACCCAAACATCTAGAAGGAGCCATGAATAAAACAGACAAAAGAGAAGTCAGAAAGCTATGGCTCAATCAGGGCTTTGGTGGCAAATACCAAATCACCCTATAGCACAAGGAAAAGCACCTCACCTTACTTAACAGATAAATCATCACCCCGATAAACCTGGGACGAGAACAAATGATTACTTTCAATTTTCAGGACAAAACTAAATTTCTTAATTACCAATACTGCCATCAGAACTCTAACATGCTATTAATTGTTGTACCTCACAGAGCATCAGTATATGGATTCAAATCATCTGACAGTGATACATTATCAAGAACCAACTGTAAGGGGGGGTTGCCTTCCCCCTTAGAAATGATTAAGTGGAACAGAGCAGCAAAGCCAGCACTGCTTCCCACCCCCATCGGGGAAGATAAAGCCCCAGCAGTCTGTTTGCCCAATTACCTGTTCTCATCTGGGGAGGTCTGAGTTCCTTAGGACTCGTTAGAGGACACTAGAAATAAAAAAGCAAAGCATCACTTTTATGTAAAAACAGCCAGGCAAAGAATTTTGCACTTTGGCCCACTTCTCAGTAGTGAGCTGACATCACTGCAATTCAGCCATATGCTTGTCATTTTATATTCATCATGAAGCGGTCGTACCCCCCCTTTCCCCAAGGGTTTAAGCCATGCCGACCCACCTGCAGTGTAACACTGCAACTCTAAGATGAACCTCAACTCTCTCTCTCCAAACCGCGACTTCCTTTGAAACTAACATCTGGGGAAAAGAAAAGCACTTCACCAAATTTTAAAAAGAAACCACCTAACTCAGCCCCACCATCTGCTGCATAGTACTACTCAGAATTTTTCTGTTCTCTCCACTAATCATTCAGTAAGAGAGAGTTCAATTTTTAAATCATCCCTGTAGCACACCCTACAGGACTCCCACAGCCAACAGAGAAAAAGTCGTTAAGTACTTACTCCAGGGACGGAGCACCACCACCCTTCCATATTCAAACGCGCGCCCCAAACCTGCAAACACGATTCAGAATTAAGAACGGGTATTTCGGAAACACTTTGCTGGAGCAAGAGTTGGAGGCCTCTCCTCAGAGTTAGTCATCCTCACGGAACTCAGTACAGGTCTGTGAAAAAGTCCTCATCACAGGGGAAGGCCCGCTGGCACGGCCGCCACCACCACTTTGACCCTTACAAACCCCTGACGCTTCCGGGCTTCGAAGACCCGAAGCGAGGCCTCCTTGCCCAGGCCACCAGATAGGTTACCCAGGGGCAGGCCTGGAACAAGCCCTGCTCAGGCGGCCTTCTAACAATAAAACTCGAACCCGCCCAAAATAACACCACACACTCACCACGAGCAAGAGAAAATGAGGCCGAAGAACGCAGCGCAAGACGCTTAAATACTCCTTCGCAAAGGCCCACGGGATTCGGGGCGGAGCTAGGATTAGCGCATGCGCATCTCGGAACCGCCCTGCGAGCCGGTGGAATTGTGGGTAGAGGATTCCAAGGACTGCGGTTGTAGAGCGCTCCACCCCCGAATTTGCGGCGCGGAAAAGACGCGCATGCGCTCTAGTGGAGCGCCGCGGCTGCTGTGCGCACTGCGGCTGGGCTGGCACCTTCTAACCGTGGCGGTGAGGCCTTAGGCTTTTCTCCCACGTGGGATTCGCTGGGACTGTCTCGGCCACCTGTGTCCACACCTGTTCTGACCCCCCACACACACACACTTGCGTGTAGATCCTTCGCTATGGATCTCGAGCATTCTGAACCCTCCATCGCCGGCGCCCGGGTCCCCAGCCAGGTGCTCAGCGTTCAGGCGGGGCCTGATGTCCAGGTCGTCAGCGCGGGGGGCGACTCAGGTACAGCTCAGAGCCCCGGGCTGAGCCGGGAGGGAGAGCTCTTGCATGGAATGTTTTGGGGAAAGCCAGGTTTAAATGCCCCGCGTCATTCTGAAGACAAAATTTTTTCCCAAATGGCTATGCTCTGGTCCCTGGTATGGTTTCGCCAGGATGTTGGCCTGAAGGAAGGGCAACTCTAATTTATGGAGCATCCTGCATGTTTTTTTTCTTAGTTTTGGTTAAGCAGTGCCAGGGGTTGAACTCAGGGTTCTGTCATGCTTACCGGCAAGTGCTCTATTACTGCGTCACACATACCCCGGGGCGGGTGCACGTTTTAAGCATCCTATGAGTTAATGCTCCAAAATCCCGAGAGATAGTGACAACGCACCTGAGGGACCTTAGATATAAAGAGCTTCGGGGGAGCTTATTAAAATTCCCCAATCGTCTAGGTCACAATTAGCTACAGACTGGCTATTGACACCAACTAGCAACCTTACGTCACCAGTGATTTGTGGTAAGCCCCAGTGTATGTAAAAGGGCGTTTTAGGTGGCACATGCATTTAATTCCAGCACTCTGTTTTATATAGAGTTCCAGGTCACCAAGGTTACACCTTAAAACCCCGTCTCATCACCTGACCCCCCCCAAAAAAAAAATGCATTGTAAAACAAGATTTACTCTTATTAGATGCTCTTCTACATGACCTCACTTAATAATGACCATTGGAGTGGGAACCTGAGGCCTGGAGAAATTAAGTAACCTGCCGAATATTATCCAGCCAAGTGATGTCAGACCCTGGTATAAATCCAGGCAGCCTGGCTCCAGGTCTAGCTCTTTTTTTTTAAAAGAATAGTTTAGCTGGGCGTGGTGGCGCACACCTTTAATCCCAGCACTCAGGAGGCAGAGGCAGGCAGATCTCTGTTAGTTCAAGGCCAGCCTGATCTACATAGTGAGTTCCAGGACAGCTGGGACTACAGGGAGACCCTGTCTCAAAAAAACCAAAAAAAAAAAAAAAAAAGAATAGTTTAGTACCAGCCTCTGGGAGAGGCAAAGGAAAAGGCTGAAAAGAAAGAAAGAAAAAAAAAGAATGGTTTAGTGAAAGGATGGAGAGATAGCTCAGAGGTAGAATACTACCCTTCCAGAAGACCCAAGTTTGGGTCCCAGGTGCACAATACCTGTAACTTCAGCTCCAGGTGATCCACTGCCTTCTTCAGGCCTCCACAGGCACCTGTAGTTGTGTGCACATATGCACACCAGGCACACACATACACATAATTGAACATAATAAAAAACATCTTTTTATTTTTATTTTATGTGTATTAATGTTATATCTGCATGTATGTAAGTGCACTCCTGTCGTGCACTGCCCAGAGAAGACAGAAGGCATCAGGTCCCCTGGAACTGGAGTTAGAGACAGTTGTTAACTGCCATGTTGTTGCTGGGATTCAAACCTGGGTATTTGCATGAACAGTCAGTGCTCTTAACTGCAGAGCCATCTCTCCAGCCCTAAGAATAAATCTTAAAATCAATAGTGAGTACACTACAAGTGAGTAGTGGGTTGGGCAGAAAGTACAGGACCTGCATCTCAGAACCTGCACTGCTAACCACTAGGCTTACTGGCTGTATATGTAGTTCTGTTCTCAAGATAGTTTGGGGAGCAAACAAATACACAATAAATAATTCTTGTGTATCATTTATCTTCTTAATGTAATGCCACTCAACCTAAAAAGAATAATCTAGTCTTCTCTATGGAAATTTAATACCCCGGTTATACTGTGTACCTTCTGGAGGGCCAGAAACCATTTTTTGTTGGTTTGAGACAAGGTCTCAGAATAAAGTCCAGGCTGGCCTTGGATTCCTAATTGTTTTAACTCTGCTTCCCAGGGCTGGGATTACAGGTTTAGGTATCAGGACTCCTGGCTAGAAACCAAGTTTGTTTGCTTGGCTTTTTTTCTTTTGACTTGGAAGTCACTGACTTTGTCTCTCCAGCTTTTTTCTTTTCTTCTTTTCCATGTAGGCTCTGAGGATCCAACTCAACTCAGGTCCTTATGTATAATTAGCACTCTGCAAACTGAGCCATCTCCCCAGACATAGATAGAAAGCTTTTTTTTTTAATAATATATTTTATTATTTTTATTTTATGTGTATGTGTATGTGTGTATTGCCTGTGTGTAGGTAAGTGCACCCATGCCGTACAATGCCCCGGGAGGTCAGAAGAGGCTGTCGGATCCCCTGGAACTGGAGTTATGGACAGTTGTTAGCTGCCATGTGGGTGCTGGGATTCGAACCTGGGTCTTCTGCAAGAACAGCTAGTGTTCTTAAACTGCTCTCTCCAGCCCACAGAGAGCTTTTTAATAGCTGAGATTTACCACCTCTTGAGAATCAATTTTCACTTTCTTCAGACCAGTTTTGTCCCCTTGCATGCCCTACAGTAACAGTGAGTGACTCTAGGCTGGACATACAGTTGGTAGAGAGCTTGTCTGGTATGCATGAAGTCCGGGATTCTAACCCAGCATCACATAAAACCAGCTGTGGTGGCACATGCCTGATCTCAGCATTTGGGACGTGGAGGCAAGAGGGTCGGTCAACAGTTCAGGGTCATCTTCACCTACATATAAGGACCAGTCTAGTCCCGGCTACATGAGACCCTGTCTCAAAACAACAAATATATCATGACACCTGTATACAAGTACAGAGAATTTGAATTGTTATTATGAAGTTGAACAAATCCATATATTCAATAAATATTAAGTGCTGGATCTATGTATGATACAACATATAGGAAAAGGGATAAGACAATCTGCCGTTGTGGCAGATTTTGGTCTGGTAGAGGGAATTAAGATGCTTATATCAGGGCTGGAGAGATGGCTCAGTGGTTAGGACTGGCTGCTCTGGCAAGGCACCTACATGGCAGATCACAGCCATCAGTAACTCCAGTTCCAGGGGATTCAGTGCCCTCTTCTGGCCTGCATGGGCACTGCAAGCACATGGTGTACTTTACAGACATGCAGGCAAAACATTCAGACACATAAAAACAATAAAAAAACTGGGGGTTGGAGAGATGGCTCAGTGGTTAAGAGCACTGACTGCTCTTGCAGAGGACCTGGGTTTGATTCCCAGCACCCATATGGCGGCTACGTCCTTAACTCCAGTTCCAGGGGAATCCGAAGCCCTCTTCTGACCTCCGCGGCATTGCATGACAACCGGTACACTTGCATACATGCAGGCAATACACTCATACACATAAAATAAAAATAACAAAATATTTAAAAAAAAGAAGCTGGGTGTGGCACAGCACTTGGGAGGCAAAGCAGGCAGATATCTGTGAGTTTGATGCCAGCCTGGTCTATACTGTGAATTCCAGGACCTGCTGGGACTGAAGGGAGATCCTTTCTCAAAAAACAAAACACAAAACAAAAGATTTAAAAAGTGCTTCCTGCTCTTTTCCAGAAGACTGGATCCTGTTCCTTTATTACCAGCACCCATGTCTGACTGCTCACAAATACCTGTAACTTTAGCTCCAGGGGATCCTACACTCTTCTGGACTCCTCAGGCACCTGCACTCACATGCACACACCCACACACAAATGCACATAATTTTAAAAATAAATCTTAGCTGGGCATGGTGGCACAAGCATTTAATCTCAGCACTTAGGAGGCAGAGGCCGGCAGATCTCTGTAAGAGAACTGACTAGTCTACATTTTAGGCCAATGGTGGCTACAGGGAGACCTTGTCTCAAAAAAAAAAAAAAAAAGTTGATGTCAGGAACTGGAGGGCTCTCTTAGTGGTTAAGAGCACTTGCTGCTCTTCCAGAGGACCCATATTCTGTTCCCAGCACCCACATGAGGCAGTTCACAACTGCCTATAACTCTGGCTCCAGGAGATCAGATCCCCTTTTCTGGCCTCTACCCCATTCATTCCAGGTGTGGTCGTACATGTCTTTAATCCCAGCATTCTGGAGGCAGGGGCAGGTGGATTTCTGTGAGACTGAGTCTACAGAGCAAGTTCAATGCCAGCTGGGGCTACAGGGAGACTCTGTCTCAAAAAAAAAAAAAAAAAACCCACCAAAGTAAATATTAAAAAAAAATTTTTGCCAGGTGTGGTGGCGCACACCTTTAATCCCAGCACTTGGGAGGCAGCAGCAGGCAGATCTCTGTGAGTTCAAGGCCAGCCTGGTCTACATAGTGAGTTCCAGGACAGCTGGGGCTCTACAGGGAGACCCTGTCCCAAAAACAAACAAAAAAAATTTTTTAAGGGGCTGAAGAGATGGCAGAGTCAGGCAGATCTCTTTGAGTTTGAGGCCAGCCTGGTCCACATAGTGAGTTCCAAGCCAGCTAGGGCTACATAGTGAGACCCTATCTCAAAAACAAAATGAAACAGGCTGGTGAGATGTCTCAGAATTCAAGTGCTTGTTGTTCTTGCAAAGAACTGGGGTTCAGTTCCCATAAGGTGGCTCACAACAGCCTGTAACTCCAGTTCTGATTCAGTGCCCTCTTCTGGCCTCAAGGGCACCAAGTATGCACATGATGCACATACATACAAGCAGGCTCTCATACATACACATAAAAAATAAAAAAACAACCAGAACAAACAAAGCAGTCTATGATGGTTCATATCTGTAATCTCCGCCTAAGAAGGCTGAGGCAGGAGGATCAGGAGTTCAAGACTAGCCTAGGCTATGTAGCCCAGGCTAGCCAGCCTATATATGAGACCATCTTAAAAAAAAAAACAAACAGTTGGGCGTAGTGCCACATGCCTTTAATCTCAGCAGAGGCAGGCTGATCTCTATGAGTTCAAGGCCAGTCTGTTCTATGTAGCTAGGTCCAGGTCAGCCGGGGCTACAGGGAGACGTTGTCTGTCTCAAAAGACAAAAAACAAAAACAAAAAAACAACCAAACAAAAAAAACCATGAGGCTAGAGATATGACTCAGCAGTTAAGAGCGCTGGCCTCTTGCAGAGGACTTGGGTTCAGTTTCCAGCACCCACATTGCATATAGCAACCATTGGAAACTTCAGTTCCAGGGGAATTCCACACCCTCTTCTGACCTTTGTGGTCACTACAAGCACTTATATACATGCAAGTAAAACACTCATATACATAAAAATAAATTTTAAAAAGTTTTTTTTTTTTTTTTTGTCTTCTTAAGACAGGGTCTCCTTGTTGTCCCAGCTGACCTGAACTTACTATGTAGACCAGGCTGGCCTTGAACTCACAAGGATCCACTTGCCTGTGTCTCCCCAATGCTGGGATTAAAGGCGTGCGCTACTACGCCCGGCTAGTGTTTTGGTTTTTTTTGAGGCAGGGTCTCCCTGTAGCCCCAGCTGGCCTAGAACTCACTATGTAGACCAGGCTGGCCTTCAACTCACAGAGATCTGCCTGCCTCTGCCTCCCGAGTTCTGGGGTTAAAGGTGTGCGCCACCACGTCTGGCCACTTGTGGAGTTTTAAAGATTATTTCTGTACCTGGAACTCTAACCTAGAATCTGCTGAGCTTCAGAGCTGTGCATCCAGTTGCCTTCTGAATGTACATGGTCTTTGCTGTCCAACAAACTCATGGCATCTTGTCCCTATGTTGTCCCCCTTATTTAGTTGTGGGTGTGTGTTTGTATGTGTATGCTTGTGTATGAGCCTGCATGCCAGCATGGTGTGTGTGTGAATTCAGGCGTATGCATTCCACGGTGCACATGTGGCTTTATTTATTTATTTATTTAAATTTTTGAGACAGAGTCTCACATAGCCCAGCCTGGCCTAGAATTTGATATGTAGCCAAGGATGATTTTGAACTTCTGATCCTGTTGCCTCTACCTTATGAGTACTGAGACTACAGATGTGTGTCATCATACCCAGGTTTCTGAGATGATGAGGATGGAACCCAGCCAGGGGTTCATGTATGCTAGGCCAGCCTCTACTGAGCTATATCCCCACCCCCACCCCCAAGTTTTTTTTTTTTTTTGAGATAGGGTCTCCCTGTAACCCCAGCTGGCCTGAAACTCACTTTGTACACCAGGCAGGCCTTGAACTCCCAAAGATCCCCCTGCCTCTGCCTCCTGAGTGCTGGGATTACAGGTGTGTGCCACCATGCCGGCCTTCCACCCCCAGGTTTTTTTTTTTTTCTTTTTGAGACAGGGTCTCTATAGCCCCAGCTGTCCTGGAACTCACTATGTAGACCAGGCTGGCCTTGAACTCAGAGATCTCCCTGCCTCTGCCTCCCGAGTGCTGGGATTAAAGGCGTGTGGCACCTCGCCTAGCCACCCCCAGGTTTTTAACCACAAACTCAGTCCTGCTCCAGTTTCTTCCCTTGGAATCCATTCTCTGCATTGTAGCCAGAGTGATCTTTCTGCATTTTGTTTTGTTTTTTCTTCCAGGTCTGTGGTAGAACTCAGGCTGGTGCTCGCTAGGCAAGTGTTCTACTTCTGAGCCGCCCAGAATAATTTTTGCAAATAAAAGGTCTGTTTGGGTTTCATTCTCAGCTCACAGTCCTTCAGGCTGCAGTCCAAACTGACCGATGCAGCTGTTAAGAAAACCCTTCTCTGGCCAGTTAGTTTCTGCTCTAATCTCCTTTCTGTTGCTGAGATAAAATACACTGACAAAGAGCAAATTAGGAGAGAAAGGGGTTTATTTTAGCTTACAATTCTAGGTTACAGTCTGTCACTGTGAGGAAGTCAAGGCAGGAGCTTCAAACAGTCACATCAAGAGCAGAGAGAACCGAACACACACCTGCGCGTGGGGGCTTGCTTGTGCTCGGCTCAATTTCTACCCAGTTCAGGCTTGCCTATGTAGGGGATGGTGCTCCCAGAGTGGGCTGAGTCTTCGCACAGCAGTTAACTTAATTACGCAGTTCTCCCCACAGACATGCCCAATGCAGGCTTAACTTCCAGGGGATTCTAGATTGTGTCAAGTTGACAAAGCTAACCAGCACAGCTTTTTGTTTTTGAGACAGGGTCCCCTTGAATCCCAGCTGACTTGGAACTCTTTATATAGACCAGGCTGGGCATGATCTCGTCTGCCTCCTGAGTGCTGGGATTCAAGGCACACCCACCACTAGGCTTTTTTTTTTTTAAATGTGTACGAGTGTATTGCCTGTATGTATGTGAGTGCACCGGTGTTGTGCAATGCTGTGGAGGTCAGAAGAGGGCTTCTGATTCCCCTGGAACTGGAGTTAAGGACTGTTCATAGCTGCCATGTGGGTGCTAGGAATTGAACTGGGACTTCTGCAAGAGCAGTCAGTGCTCTTAACTGCTGAGCCATCTCTCCACACCTGCTTATTTTTTTTTTTGAGAGAAGGTCTCACTATGTAGCCCTGACTGGCCTGGAACTTGCTATGTCGACCAGGCTGGACTTGAAGTCACTGAGATCCGCCTGCCTCTTGTCTCCCAAGTGCGGAGATTAAAGGTGTGCACCACCAAACCCAGCTAAGTTTCTTTTTAAAAAAAAGATTTTGTTGGGGGCTGGAGAGATGGCTCAGTGGCTAAGAACACTGGTTGTTCTTGCAGAAGGCCCAGGTTTGAATCCCAGCACCCACATGGCAGCTAACAACTGTCCGTAACTCCAGTCCCAGGGGATCTGACAGCCTCTTCTGACTTCCACAGGCATTGCATGACAAGGTGCACTTACCTACATGCAGGCAATGCACACATACACATAAAATAAAAAATAATACATTTTTGTTATTTTTTATGTAATATGAATGTTTTACCTATATAAGTGGACCATGTGCTGAGCCATCTCTCCAGCCCCCCTTGCCATTTTCTGTAGCATCATTCCTTCCCTGATCCTTATCCCCAGCCACAAAGTCCCTGAGATTTGATTTTACATAGTGAATCATCCTATCCCTATTGCCTAGGTTAAGACACAAGTAGGATTTGATATATGATTATTAATTTCTTTCTCCAGATAGATGAGATAGATAGAGATATTTATAGACACGCTAGGCAGCAGGTGCTGTACCACTAAGCAAACACACACACACACACACACACACACACACACACAGTTTTTGAGACAGTGTTGCTCTGCAGCTCTGGCTGGCCTTGAACTATTTATCCTCCTGCCCTCACCTCCCTCTGTATTTTTGACTGATCTTTTTCTAGCCTCAGTTTGTTGACTGTCACAGGTTAGTAATCAAATGAGCTTGTTGTTAGCTAGCTGATGTTTGTTCAAAGAGCAGCCCTGCCGCCGCCTGGCAGCAAGCGGCACTGCCTGCCTGCAGTGGAGGAAGGAAATTCCTAGGTGATTAGGGATTTCCTTGGAACTGTGAGCCCCAGTGGGGAAAAGGTTATCTGTCTGTCTGTCTTAGTTTGGTGCTAGAGATCCAACACAGGACCTTGAACAAGCTAAGCACAAACTGTACTACTAATATATACCCCAATCTTATATATTTATTTAATCATTTATTTTAGTTTTACGAAAAGCGTATTTATTTATTTATTTGCATGTGGATGTGTGTATACCACGGCACGTATTATTATTATTATTTGTCTTTTTGAGACAGGGTCTCCCTGTAGCCCCAGCTGTCCTGGAACTCACTATGTAGACCAGGCTGGCCTTGAATTCATAGAGATCCACCTGCCTCTGCCTCCCAAGTGCTGGGATTAAAGGTGTGCGCCACCATGCCTGGCATATTTTATTGTTTTTATTTTTATGTGTATGAGTGTATTGCCTGCATGTATGTGAGGGCACCTGTGTCATACAGTGCCACAGAGATCAGAAGACGGCTTCAGATTCTCCTGGTACTGGAGTTAAGGATGGTTCATAGCCATCATGTTGGGAATCGAACCCGAGTCTTCTGCAAGAGCAGTCAGTGCTCTTAACCACTAAACCATCTCTCCAGCCTCTTATTTATTATTTTTATTTTATGTGTATAAGTGTATTGCCTGCATGTATGTAAGTGCACTTTGGACTGTGTTGTGCAATGCCCTCAGAGGTCAGGAGAGGGCATTGGATGCCCTAAAACTGGAGTTACAGATGGTTGTTAGCCTCCATGTAGGTGCTGGGAATACAACCCAGTGCTCTTAACTGCTGAGCCACCTCTGTAGCCCCCAGGAAAGGTTTTTGAGAGTCGAGTCTCTCCTTGTACTGTATGGATCCCAGGGATCAAACTCAGGTCATCATGCTGTCAGCAGGTGCCATTTTGCTGATTGGTCCCTAAATTAATTGTATTTATTTTTTATGGTTTTGGGGATTGAACTGAGGACTCTGTTCATACTTGGAAAATTTTCCCTTCAGCTGAGCTACATCCCCAGCCCTATTAATTTATTTTTATTTTTACTTAAAAAATTTTGACATTTACCTTAATTAAATTAATTCATTTGTTTATTTTTGTTTTTTGTTTTTTGAGACAGGGTCTCCCTGTAGCCCCTGCTGACCTGGAACTCAATATGTAGACCAGCCTGGCCTTGAACTCACAGAGATCTGGGTGCCCCTGCCTGTGGAGTGTTGTGCTGCCATGCCCTGCATACTTATTTTTATTTTCTGTGTGTGTGTTTTACCAGCACTGTGCATGCAGTGCCTGTGGAGGCCTGAAGAGGGCGTAGGATCTCTTAGAACTGGAGTTATGGACAGCTGCCATGTGGGTGCTGGGAACCAACCCTCGGTCCTCTGCAAGATCAGCCAGTGCTCTTAAACTCTGAGTCGTCTTTCTGGCTCCCTATTAATTTATTTTTGAAATGGTGTTTCTCAGTGTAGCCTAGAGTGGCATGAAAGTTGTGATCTTCCTGCCTCCACTTCCCAAAGTGCTAGGATTACAAGTGTGCCTTATGATGCCAAGCTCCTCTCCACTATTTTTCAAGGTGGTTTCAATATGTAACTATCCTCCATTAATGGCTGGCACCCACAGATTTGGTCTTTCATGTCTCCCTTTAGATAGAGTATACAAGATGCCCTGTGCTACTACCATAGTTGCTTTTTTGCATAGTGGAGGAATGCATAAATTATGGTGGTTACTATGGGGGTCTGGGCTACTTGCTTTCATAAGTTACTCGTAGTTTTTGATTCTTTTTCAGCCTGGATGAACCATTTCATGTCATCAAAGACTTTTGCTGGGTTACAACTTCATAGGGTCTGCCAGTATCCAACTCATGATGGAGATGTTCTGGGTGTGTCTGAACTTGGTGTTGCATAGTCACTTGGTGCTTTGATTATGCATGATGGATGTGGTGGTTCATCCCTGTGCATCTTCAGTAGCTCAGCTGTGTGTCTACCACTCTTACCATCAGGTAGAGCTGCTATTGAACTTTAAAAAAATTATTTATTATTTGTATTTTATGTGTATGAGTAGTGCAGCCTGCATGTGTGTCATGCAATGCCTGAGGAGGTCAGAAGAGGGCGTCGGATTCTTCTGGAACTGGAATTATGGATGGTTTTTAGCAACTATATGGGTGCTGGGAATTGAACCCTGGTACTCTGCAAGAACAGCCCATGCTCTTAATTGCTGAGCCATCTCTCCAACCCCCTGAACTTTTTAAAAATAAGATTTATTTTATTTTAGGCAAGATCTCACTATGTACTCTGGCCGTCCTGGAACTTACTTGCTATGTACACCAAGTAGACCTCAAACTCACTGAGCTCCTCATGCCTCTGCCTCCCAAGTGCTGGGATTATGGGCATGCACCACCATGCTGGGATAAAATTATTTATTTTTAATATGTATGAAGATTTTGCCTGCATGTAAGTTTACCAGGTGCTTGCAGTGTCTGGAGGCCAAAAGAGGGTGTTGGATTATCTGGAACTGAAATTACAGGTAGTTGTGCGTTGGCTCCCACCTCTGGTGGGTGCTGGCCCTCTGCAAGAGCTGCAGCTGCTCTTAGGCACTGCTCTTTAGCCCTTGCATTGAATTTAAGTGGTGTTAATGCTCCTCTCACCAGCACATTTCTGCTGAGTTTGTAAATGTGTCTTCTGGACCTTTTCTTGGACTAGAGTTCTCTGGCCTCACATAATTTATCTTGGTTTGTGTGTGTGCGCATGTTTTTGTTTTTTGTTCTTACTTGTTTTGAGTCAGGGTTGTGCAGCCCATGCTAGCCTCAAACTCACTGTGTAGCCAAGGATGACTTTGAACTTCCCCTGCCTCCACTTTCAGAGTGTTGGAATTATAGGCCTGTGCCTCCATACCTGGCTTATATGGTGCTGGGGCTGGAACCTATGGCTTTATGCACATGAGGCAGTTTACCAACTGAGCTACAATCCCATTCCTTCAATTCTTTATTGTACATGTTGTGCTGGGGATTGAACCTGGGACCTTGCACATTTTAGGGAAATGATCCACCGCTGAGCTACAGCCTCAGCCTCTAAGTTGAAGGTTATATTTATAGGATGTGAAGCTCTTTACTCATACCTGGAGTCTCTCTCTCTCAGTCTCCCTCTCCCTCTCCCTCTCCCTCTCCCTCTCCCCCCCCATCTCTCTCTCTCGGGATTTCAAGCATGGTCCACCAAGCCTGGTACTTTTGGCTTCTTCCACAGTCTTGGTTTCCTGTCCTCCATTCCTTATGGTTATTATTTTATTTTAGTTTGAGCTAACAGGTCTTGGTTTGCTTTCCTACACAAACTTCTTCAACTTGTTACACTTGTGCTTAAATTCCCTTTCACATTTAGCATTAAAATTTTTATTTATTTTATTTTATGTGTATGAGTGTATTGCCTGCATGTATGTAAGTGCACCTGTGTCATACAATGCCGAAGAGGTCAGAAGAGGGTGTCAGATTCCCTGGAACTGGAGTTACGAACATTGTTAGCTGTCATGTGGGTGCTGGGACTCGAACCCAGCTCCTCTGCAAGAGCAGCCAATGCTCTTAACTGCTGCGCCATCTCTCCAGTCCCTCACTTTTAACCTTTTATCTTAAAATGCTACTTTGTTCAGTTGCTTCTGAGAAGGGAAATAAATGTGGGTTTGAATGATGCAGTTTAGTCAGGCGTGTCCCAAACTCTTATGAAGGACCCATAGTATGCTATCTCTGAACAGACAGGTTCATTGACAAATAGCACAAAGTTATAGCCACTTGTTTTCAAGGGCAAGCAGACTTCACAGGAGGAAATATAGTAAACAGATGGGACTGAGTCATAGTCAAAGATGCCAGGTGTTAGGTGTCGGGTGGGAAAGGACAGTAATCCCAGGTGAGCCATAGCCCGGGTGAAAGAAAGTAATCTAATCCTACCTAAGGAGTTGAGAAATGTGTCACTTGAGCTAGATCTCAGTTGAATAGAAGCTTGTGAGGATGAGTGACAGAGCAGGGAGAGCCAGATAGCAGAGGATGGCATGCGCAAGAGGCACAGGACTGGAAATACCATGCTGTGAGACTGGTGAGTGTTTGAAAGCCCATGCAGCTGGATGGTAGTGCCTGTGGAAAGGTGTGCTGTGTGGTTAAGACTGAGCAGGCAAGGTCCTTTCTCTAAGACACTGAGCAGATACTGAGCAGATTGAGAGATACGATGGTTCCCTAAGATTTTTAAATTAGGTTTATTTATTTTGTGTGTGGTGGGGAGTGAGCACATGCCTGAGGAAGTCAGAGAACAACTTTTGAGAGTCAGTTCTTTCCTTCAGCTCTGGGTCCCAGGGATGGAACTCAGGCTCTCAGGCTTTACCGACTGAGCCATCTCACACTAAGGAACAGAATCAGGCTTTCCGTTGTACATCTCAAGGAGAGCTTCTGACTGTGTAGTCCTCGAACTCTGAGCTTTCATGCTGGGGATAAAGTCTGTTTTGAAGCCTTGAATGACTTCTTATCTGGCGTGCCCACGGAATTGTGGACCTCTTATCATCTTTGAGCACTGGTATGCACCTCAACCCCTACCTGCTTGCCTGCTTCCTCCAAGGAGCTGGTGTATAGGCTTTTCTCCAGTGAGATTGGGGAGGATCTTTTGGGATGCAGCAGGGCAGGAGGATGAGACTTTTCACACCCCTTTCTCTCTGCTGTTCAGATCTTGGCTTCTGCTTTCTTCCAAATACAGAGCAGTCTTGGCTTTTGGCCTAGGTGGGAGAGGGAGAAAGGACCCGTTCACTCATCTCCTCTCTGAAAACAGCCCAGCTGGCTGTGCTCAGGAACAAGAGGTTCCTGAGAGTGTTGGCATCTCCTGGTGTTGATGTCCGGTTGTCCCTGCTGTGAACTCAGTCTGCCCTACTTACCCTTCCTCTTGCCAAGGACCTGTGTCGGGGGATTTGGGAAGTCTTCAAAGCCTGGCAGGACAGGCTGCCTTCAAGGCCTACCACATGAAGTTATGTGGGAGCCCTGGCACCCTGGGGGTTTGGGGAGGTCCTGCAAGGTGGGGAAAAGTCTAGTCATGATATCTGTCTAATATAGAAAAAGGTAGATGCCTGAATTTGAGGCCCAGCTCTGGAATGTTTATTACAGCCCTGCTAGTCTCTTCTGGTTGTCTGATTCCCAGCTGGCCAACATTCTCTAGCCTACTACAGAGTAGTGTAGAAGGGTAGTGTCCACACAACTGTGCTGTCCAAACAGATTAGTCTTAGATCATGAACAGTAAACGAGTCGATTCAGTGAAGTTAATGAAGCAGAGGGCTGGAGTGGTACCCAGTAAACAGTTGCTGCATCAGGATTAGGAAGAGGAGTGGCAGTAAACCCTGTGGGAGACCTAGGACCAACACCAAGTATGGAGGCCTGAGATGATGAGGCAGGGTGTGGGGTGTCGGGGAAGCAGCTGGCTTCAGGGTGCAAGTGGCTGTCCCAGTTGGGAAGACCAGGTGGTGGATAGAGCCGTGCCAGGGGTGAAGGGATGATGTTGTGGATGGAGGTAGCTGCCATCCTGGGGCCTGAGGGACCCTGGGCCTCAGGAGTGGCCTTTTGGTGGTAGCCTGAAGGCCGGAGGAGGGGCTTTGGAACGCAGGCAGGACAAATCAGAGTTCGTTGTCCTAAAGGTGCTCAGTTTTCCCAGAGTCTGGCTCGAAGAAGCATTAGGAATAAGCAGGTTCGAGCAGCTAAATTGCACCTTGTAGCAGCGGGAGGCAGGCCATGGTTCTGCATCCTTTGAGGCAGTTTCCGAAAGGCCCATTTCGCGGCTCCTTTAAGGGGCGGGCGGGGCGGAGCTCGGCGGCCTCTTCCCGGCAGCCACGCCCGCCGGCCGAGAAGCCGCAGCGAAAGGCGGGCGCTGCCACTCCGTCTGGGAGGTCTCAGGGCTGGGAGCTCCATCTGACCGCAGGCCGCATCGTGCCCCGGTTCACAGGCACCATGAGCCAGGACACCGAGGTGGACATGAAGGAGGTGGAGCTGAACGAGCTGGAACCCGAGAAGCAGCCCATGAATGCCGCGGTTGGGGCAGCGGGCGGCGAGAAGAACGGGCTGGTGAAGATCAAGGTGGCCGAGGACGATGCCGAGGCGGAGGCCGGGGCCAAGTTCACCGGCCTGTCCAAGGAGGAGCTGCTGAAGGTGGCGGGCAGCCCGGGCTGGGTGCGCACCCGCTGGGTGCTGCTGCTGCTCTTCTGGCTCGGCTGGCTCGGCATGCTGGCGGGCGCCGTGGTCATCATTGTCCGGGCGCCGCGCTGTCGCGAGCTACCGGTGCAGAGGTGGTGGCACAAGGGCGCCCTCTACCGCGTGGGTGACCTACAGGCCTTCCTTGGCCCCGATGCCAATGCCGGAGGCGTAGCTGGTGAGTGCGGTGCACACCCGGCCCTTTCTTTCCCCAGGTGCTCATGGTTGAATCGGTCTTCTGCACCGATCCCTTTCCCCCTCTCCCTCCCTAGACAAACTCCACTGCACCCTGTTACCCAGGACCACTCCCTGGCACTCCCTCCTCCTTTGAAGAAAACTAACCCGACATCTAATTTTTCACAAGGGTGGCTGACTCAGCATACCCACCCCCTCTCCCCATACCACGAGGCGCCAGAGCCAGTTGAAACCAGTTTCTGAAGTAATGTACAAGTCTCCTTGCATCAGCTACTTTGTCTTGTGATCCATCCCCCTTTGGAGAGAGTGGGGAAAGGGGAGGGGGAATGAGGTTTAAGACTTCTCCCACCTCGGAAGTTGCTGGTTAACCCATCCCTCTCCCCATCTCAGGGCTGAAGAAGCATCTGGATTACCTGAGCACCCTGAAGGTGAAGGGCCTAGTATTGGGTCCAGTTCACGAGAACCGGAAGGATGAAATAAATGAGACCAACTTGAAACAGATTGACCCCACTTTGGGCACCTCGGACGACTTTGAAAGCCTTCTAACAGCAGCTAAGAAAAAGAGTGGGTGTCCTGGGCTTTCGGAGGAAGCAGAAAGGCTTGACCTTCTGGCTAGAAGGAAAGTAGCATAGGGTTTTGTCTGGTTTCCTCCTAACTGGCTCAGTTTTCCTAGGGCAGGTACAATGGGAGATATGTTAGGCTTCACACTGAAACATATTTCCCAAGTGGTACAGGGGTTTTCTACTTAGCAGGGTGATTTTTTGTTTCCTTTCTTGAGACAGCGTCTCGTGTAGCCCAGGCTAGCCTCAAACTTGCTATGTAGCCAAGGATGATCTTGTACTACTGGTCCTACTCCTGCTTCCATCTCTCAAGTGTGCAACACGATGCCTGGCTTGGCTGAGCATTCTGGAGCAGATCCTTTAACTTCTGGGCTTTAGTGCCCTTATTTGCAAAATGTAGGCTTTAACATAATCTTTTTTTTTTTTTTCTTTTTTTAATTCCTATTTCCTTAAATCAGTGATAAAATTGTGAATCCTTTGTGTGTGTATGGGGAATTCAAATACTGCTTTGTAACTCAGTATAGAAGCTGGGATTGTAGTTCAGTTGGTAAGAGTATTGGCCTATCAGGTATGAAGCCCTGAGTTTGATCCCCAGCCACCACATTAACGATGTGGAGGCTCACACCTGTAATCCCAGTACTTGGGAGATGGATGCAGGAGGGTTATCCTCAGCTAAATATTTGAGGCTAGACAGCCTGGGATATATGTGACTCTGAAGAAAAAAAAAAATCCAAAACTTCAATGAGGAAACTGACCACTTTGTGGGTGGGGAGCCCAGGGCCCTATAGCTCAAACTTCTTTGCAGTACTACAAAACTGATTGAGGGGTTTGGCAGGGTTCATTCTGATCCAAGCTTTTTTATCATGTTATACATGGGTACACTCAGCAGACTTGTGTTGGATTTCCTTGTTTTCCCTTTAGTCCTAAAGACTTTCTGTTGCCTGTTTATTGTTTTAGGCATTCACATCATTTTGGACCTCACTCCTAACTACCATGGCCAGAATCCATGGTTCCTCCCCTCTCAGGCTGACACTGTGGCCACCAAAATGAAGGTGAGTCTAGTGGCTGGTGGCAGATGGATACTGGGGCTGCGTTAGTTTGTTCACAGCAAGCCCTGTATACCTAGCTTGGCTCCCACAAGTAGGAATACCCTCTCCCAATGCCGGAAGGAGAGGCCAACAGCGCACAGTTGTTTTTTCTTACTTTCTGACCACTCATTTTTCTTGTTTCCTTGACTCCAGGGGCAAGACAGTACCAGGAAGGGAATTTCTCAGATGTCAGTCTGGAAGTTTGATTTTTCTTCTTTTTGTGATAGGAAATCCTTTCTTTCTTTGTAGGAATCCTGTCCTGACTGGCTTCCCAGTTTTTGTTTGATGTGATTGGAATGGAGCCCAGCTGATATTATAAGCATAGGGTATTACTATGTGGCTGGGTCTATGCCATGTGTTTTATTTTTAAAAAATATTTTCAACTCACTTATAGGCACTTTTTCTTTTTTTTTTTGGTTTTTTTGAGACAGAGTCTCCTTGTAGCCCCAGCTGGCCTAGAGATCTACCTGCCTCTGCCTCCCAAGTGCTGGGACTAAAGGTGTGTGCCACCACACCCAGCCCTGGTTTTTTTTTTTAAAAATTTTTTTTTTTTTTTGGTCTTTTTGAGACAGGATCTCCCTGTAGCTCCAGCTGTCCTGGAACTCACTATGTAGACCAGCTGGCCTTGAACTCATAGAGATCCGCCTGTCTCTGCCTCCAAGTGCTGGGATTAAAGGCATGCGCCACCATGCCCGGCTTAAGATTTATTTTTATTTTATGTATATGAGTGTTTGGCTTGCAAGTTATGTGTATGTACACATGTGCCTTGTGCCTTCAGAGGCCAGAAGAGGGTGTCAAATCCTCTGGACCTGAAGTTACAGACCACGTGAGCCGCCATGGGGATGATGGGAACTGAATCCAGGTCCTCTGCAAGAGCAGCAAGTATTTTTACTGAGCCATCTTTCCAGCTCCTATGCCAAGTATTTTATAATTCTTTGCATAATCACACAAAATAACCTGTTGTTGCTAGTCAATGAGGAAGCTGAGGTTCAGGAGCTTCATGTGCCCAAATCTGAAGTCTCAAGTGACTTTCTCTAATCTTTCTTTCTTCAAGGTGATGGCTCAGACTCTATAACCACCAGCCTGGGGTAGCGCTTGTAATGACACCTCAGTTCCTGATACCTGGGTGGTTAGACATAACAAAAGTAGAAGCAGATCCTGACACTTTGCTGTTGGCTATGATTCTGAAGGAGAATTCTGGATTCTCAGCATTTGGGTCAGACACCTGGTATGGTCTAGTTTGGTCCTTGCCAGTTGTTGAGAGACCTCTTGTATTCTGTTTTGTCTTGTGACAAGGTCTCTTGTAGCCTAGGGTGGCTTCTAGAACTCTGTACCCAGGGATGATCTTGAGCTCCGTAGTCCTCCTGCCTCCACCTCCCAAGTGCTAAGGTTGCACGCATGAGCCACCATGACTTCCTGCTAGAGGTCTGTTAAGAGTTACTGACAAGTTGGAAGTCTGTAATCCTAGCACTTGAGAACTGGAGGCTCAGAAGTTAGAGGATAGTTTGAATTTGAGACTTGCCTGGGGTGAGACTCTGTCTTAAGCCCTCCCTCCCCTCAAAAAAGTTTCAGATGGTAAACTCAGAGCTGGAGGAATGGCTCAGTGGTTAAGAGTATTGGCTGCAGCTGGTCCTGGTGGCGCACGCCTTTGATCCCAGCACCTGGGAGGCAGAGGCAGGCGGATCTCTGTGAGATCAAGGCCAGCCTGGTCTACATGGGGAGTTCTAGGGCAGCTGGGGCTACGGGGAGACCCTGTCTCAAAAAGCCAAAAAAAAAAAAAAAAAAAAGCCAAAAAAAAGCACTGGCTGCTCTTGCAGAGAACCCAGCTTCAGTTCCCAGCACCCACATGGTAGCTAACAACCATCTGTAACTCCAGTTCCAGGGGTTTGGACTCCCTCTTCGGGCCTCCACTTGTGTACCAGGCATGCATGTGGTACACACACACATACAGGCAAACACTCATACACATAAAATAAATCTTTTAAAAAAAATTGAAAACCTAGGAGAGATAAAGGGAAGAAAAGGGGCATGGGGAAGGGGTTCTGTGCTGTGTCCCAGCTGAAGTTAGGGCTTATGATACCTTCAGGCCTGGGCCAGTTCTGCAGAGCTGGCCTCCTTTCATATCATCTCAGCTGCCCTCAGGCTGTGCTTGGAATTTCAATCTTTTGTCTTGCCTCTGCTCCCACCAGTGCCTGTACTTATGCTCAGGAAACTGGGAGAGGAGTGAGTACAAGGCCGGAGGTCTTGACCCGTATTTAAGTCTTCTCTGCTACTCCCTGATTGTGATCTTGGGCATGTCTTGCCTGTCAGAGCCTGTTTCTTCACCTCCAAACTTGATGTTAGCAAGCCACATACTGACTGTTAATTGAGTTCTAGTCATGGATACTCTTACTCTCTTGGGACTTTTCTGTAGCTTTTTTGTTTGTTTGTTTTTTTTGAGACAGGGTCTCCCTGTAGCCCCAGCTGGCCTGGAACTCACCATGTAGACCAGGCTGGCCTTGAACACAGAGATCCGCCTGCCTCTGCCTCCGGAGTGCTGGGATTAAAGGCGTGCGCCACCATGCCCGGCCCTTCTGTAGCCTTTTAAGGCAAGACTAGAAAAGTTAAAAAAAAAGCTGTAGTACACTAAGAGCATTGCTAGGAGGCAGTGAAGGGCTGACCTTTGAACTGGGAGAACCAGACCCAGGCACGGCAACTTTTTCAGAGGTCATGGGGAAGTGCATGGTGGGCGAGGATTTGCCTGTGGTTGATACCTTTTCTCTTCTTTTATCCCCTGTAGGAAGCTTTGAGTTTTTGGTTGCAAGTTGGTGTGGATGGATTCCAGGTTCAGGATGTGGGAAAGCTGCCAGTAAGTGCCCCTTGCTCATTGATAGGCAAAGCTTGGGTGAGAAGAGAGGGTCTGAGCCTGGCCTGAGTCATGGTCCTTGTTCCAGATTCTACTTTTTTTCCTTCTAGGGTGCATCCTCATACTTGACTGAGTGGCAGAATATTACCAAGAGCGTCAGTGAAGACAAGTAGGTGCCAGACACCCTGCCCTGACTGAGTCCATTGTGGGAACCCCCTGACGGAGTGCTAAGCCATGAGAAGGGGGAGTTTCCTGGTCTAGAAAACTTTCTTCACTTCTCTTCTTCCTCACCTACCCTTGGTTGGTGCAGGCTTTTGATTGCAGGGACTGACTCCTCTGACCTGCAGCAAATCCTGAGCCTACTTGAATCCACCAAGGACCTGCTGGTGACTAGCTCATATCTGTCAAAGTCTAGTTACACTGGGGAGCATACAAAATTCCTAGTCACCCAGTATCTGAATGCCACTGGCAGTCACTGGTGCAGCTGGAGTGTGAGTACCATGCTGGTGGGTGTGGGGCCACCAGCTTGGGGCTTAGTGGGAAGTGGAGGCGCTCACTGGCATGTCTTCCTGCAGTTGTCTCAGGCAGGATTCCTGACGTCCTTCCTACCAGCCCAGTTCCTCCGACTCTACCAGCTGCTGCTCTTTACCCTGCCAGGGACCCCTGTGTTCAACTATGGGGATGAGATCGGCTTGCAGTCAGCTGCTCTTCCTGGACAGGTACTGCTTATTCTCTCCCCAGCATAGCTGGGGGAAGTGCTGTTTGTTTCTTTAGCACATCATGATTTCTGGGGATGGCAGCAGTCACCAGCCTTGAGGTGGAACTGAGTGGATTCCTAGTCCTTCACCTAGTTAGTGACTCTGTACCATGTTCTTGTGTTTTAAAAAAAATTTTACTTTTATGTGTTATGTGTGATTGCATGTATATAAGAGCACCCATGCTATGCAGTACCCATGGAGGACAGAAGAGGGTGTCATATCCCCTGGAACGGAATTATGGACAGTTGTTGTTAGCTGCCATGTGGATGCTGGGATTTGAATCTGGGTCTTCTGCAAGAACAGCCAGTGGTTTTAACTGCTGAGCCATCTTTCCAGCCCCTGTGTTTTTTTATTTCATTTTTTTGGTCTTTTTGAAGCAGGGTCTCCCTGTAGCCCCAGCTGTCCTGGAACTCACTATGTAGACCAGGCTGGCCTTGAACTCAAAGAGATCCGCCTGCCTCTGCCCCCCAAGTGCTGGGACTACGGGTGTGCGCCACCATGCCTGGCTGTTTTTTGTTTTTTAAACAGGGTTTTGCTGTGTAGCTTGATTGGCCTCAGACTTACTCTGTAGCCCAAGCTGGTCCTGAGTTTCTCATCCTCCTGGAACTCAGCCACCCAAGTTCTGGCATTACCACATTTAATGCAAGGCTTTTTTTTTTGTCTTTTTTTGAGACAGGGTCTCCTTTGTAGCCCCAGCTGTCCTGGAACTCACTATGTAGACTAGGCTGGTCTCGAACTCAAAAAGATATGCCTGCCTCTGCCTCCCAAGTGCTGGGATAAAGACGTGCGTCACCACGCCTGGCTGCAAGGCTTTTTTTTCCAAAGCATGCATGTACGTGTGTGCGCACGTGTGTGTATGTCTAAGATGTGATGTGATTGTGTGTGAGCGCATACACAAAGATCAGAGGAGAGCTTTGTGGCATTGATTCTCTCTTTTTGGGTTTCAGAACCCAGGTTGTCAGGCTTGCACAGCAGGTGCTTTTACCCACTGAGCCATCCCACTGGCCCCCAAGTACCTATTTTTAATGAGAATGCCTGGTACTTGGTAAGATGTTCAATAGGATAGCCACCATTTAGTGGTTTGACAGTGGTACTCTGCTCTGTGGGTCAGCTTTGAGCCCCTCGGAGCTCGGTTTAATGGAAGACCAGATAAGTAAGCAGAGGTGTAAGGCTGTGATGGGGTGCTGCCACCTAGTGGTCTACTAGCAGAACATCACAGAACAATAAAATAAAAATGGGGACCTGGAGGAGGGGAGTGGACCTAGCCCCTTTTTAAAGTCCTCTTCCCTTGGATCTACAGAGGTGACTCAGTGGTTAAGAGCACTGGCTGATCTTGCAGAGGACCCAGCTTCAGTTCCCAGGACCTACATGGTACCTTACAACCTTCTGTAACTCCAAGTCCAGGGGCACCAATGCCCTCTCCTGGCCTCCTTGGGCATTGTATGGGTGTACTTACATACATGCAGGCTCATACACATAATAAAAATAAATCTAAAATGGTTTCTTAAACTTGTAAGTTTTTTACAACTTTTACTAAAGTCCTGTTCTCTCTGTTCTTCAGCCCATGGAGGCCCCATTCATGCTGTGGAATGAATCTAGCCCCTCTCGTAACTCTGGGCCTGTAACCTCCAACATGACAGTGAAGGTGAGGGTTTTAGGCCTCGTCCTCAGGGTGGGCAGGTGACTTGTTGAATGTCCAGGAAGTCCCCTCACCTCTCCCTTCATTTTCAGGGTCAGAAAGAAGATCCTGGCTCCCTCCTTTCCCTATTCCGGTGGCTGAGTGAGGAGCGGGGTAAGGAGCGCTCACTGTTGCACGGGGACTTCCATGCACTCTCCTCTACATCTGGCCTCTTCTCCTACGTCCGCCACTGGGACCAGAATGAGCGTTACCTAGTGGTGCTCAACTTTGAGGATGTGAGCCAGTCCGCCAAGCTAGGGGCCTCCAACCTGCCAGCCAGTACCAGCCTGCCAGCCAGTGCTAACCTGGTACGCAGTACTCACCCAGGTCGTAAGGAGGGAACCTCCCTGGAGCTGGATAGCCTGAGTCTAGATCCTCATGAGGGGCTGCTGTTGAGCTTCCCCTATGTGGCCTGACCCTACCTGTCCAGGACCTACCACCCTCCTTCTCCTTGCCCCAGGCCTTTTGAGTTCTGTTTTTTCTTTCCTTGTTTTTTTAAAAACTTTTACAGATTACATATGAATCCTCAAATCGGGTATTTTTGCTTTCAAATAAAAGTCACCCTACCTGATGAAGTTTTGTCTTCCCTCTGTCCCTCATTATCATGCACCCACGCAATTCCCAAGGAGGCCAGGAGAGGGCATTGGTGCTCCTGGACTCGGAGTTACAGAAGGTTGTAAGGCACCATGTAGGAATTTCCTGCTCCCTCTTCCGTCCTGGCCTGCCCCATAGTAGTCTCAGGGCACTTCATGCAGCTGCTCCAGCTCTTTGTCATTCGGGGAGCAAGGCCCAGAGAAGGGCCCTTCCATGGTCAACAGCACGGAAGCATGGGGCTAGTGCCACCATGCCTCCTCAGGCTGGCCCAGCTCTCCTGACATCTTCAGTGTTGCCAGCTCTTCATCTCCCTTAACAAACGTCTCCTGTTGTTCAGTTCTCCCGTTTTTGCCAACTTGTCCTTTTAAGGAAAAAGTGGAGGTGGGGTGGCCTAGCTCATATTGAACATTCAGCAGACTGCTCCAGGGACTCCAACAGAGAACAAAATACAAAAGTCCCTGCCTTCCTGAGGGTGAAACTCAGAGGTAGGGCACTTGGCTAGTGTGCACAAGACTAGGTTTGAGCTGCAGCACCATACTCTCGTCCCGGGAAAAAACAAAACAGTTTTTCCCCCTTGGGGCAAGTGTTCTCCTGTGGAGAGATGGAGAAGAAATAAGGAATAGAATTTGTGGTATGGTAAACATGGTGATGTGCTCAAGAAGCGTAAAGTGGAGCTGGAAAGACGTTGGAGGGGAAGGGGGTTTGAGGTGGGGTTGGAAGAGGCCCCACTGAAGTGGGTGGCTCACACGTCTATAAATGTGGCCTAAACCAAAAATCAGAAACTTAAGACATGAGTTTGTTGGGTTTGATTTTGGTTTTTGGTAATTGTGCCATTCTAGATTGTGAGCTTTGTAGATGACAATGTCATATTAGTGTCAAAAGACTGAACACACCTGGGTGTAAGTGGGGGTGTTAAGCCAATGGATCTGAGGAAGCTTCTGTTTTTTGGGTGTCCTTGAATGAATTGGTGATTGTGAGGCAGTGGGAGAGGAGTAAGAAATGAGTTTAGTTGACATGGTTGCAGCTCACAGCAGACATGTTGAGGTGGGCACAGGCAGCAGACTTCAGTAGACTGCATAGTTAGGGAACACGGTCCTCATGAGATGCCCTGAGATACCAGTTACAAACCTGTGGTCCTCATGAGACCCTCAAGTAAACTGCTAGAATGAGTCACAAAATTTTCTTTTCTTAAACTAAAAGGAAACACACCTAGCCAAAGGATGAGATGTATGGGGTGTGGGCAGAACCGAGGGGTCAGAAGGAGAAACTTCCCATTGACCTCCCAGTGCAGTCCAGGCCGCAGCCCTAGGCATTATGTGTAACAAGGAGGTAGGACATTCACTTGAACCTTTGATGACCAGAGTTTCATTCAAATTTTTGTTTTGAGACAGGATCTCATATGCCCCAGGTTGGCCTCAGAGCCTTTAGGATGGTCTCATATGGCACCTAGGATAACTTTGAATTCCTGATCTACCTCTCCTGCCTCTGCCTCCCAAGTGCTAGGATTACAGGCGTGTTTTACTATGTCCAGGCTATCCTAGCAATCCTGCTCCAGTGTCCTGAGTGCTGGGATTATAGATATGTCACCACACCCTGCTTCCTTGGAGTTTAATCACATACTGACTACATGGCTAACCTTTAGTCTCCAGCCCTTCCCAGGGCTTTGGACTAATACTTTAGAATACATTTCCTGCAGAAATCTCATACTGACTGCCTGGCTGATATCCTCAGATAACTGCAACAGGACATTCCAGGGGCCTAGAGGTTAACTGCCTTGTAGCAGAAGACAAAGGCCAGATTTGTGGGCAGCAGTCATTCTTCATTCCACATAGGCACAGAGGGAGTAAAATAAGGGTTGTTGGGTTTGCAGCAGAATGACATCTGACTGGTTTTAACAGGCTCACTGCAGTGTGATTAGTGGGGGATCAGGGAGGCTGGTCTGCCAAAGGATACTCACTAGGATACAAGGAGGTGGTAAAAAATGGTTGCATTCTGCATTTGTTTTGCAGGATAAGCCCACAGGATTTACTGTAGATCATTTTTTTGCCAGTGATTTTTTTTTTTAAATTCTTTTACTATTTTTATTTCATGTATGAGTGTATTGCCTACATGCATGTAAATGCACCCATGTTATGCAATGCTCGCAGAGGTGAGAAGAAGGCGTCGGATCCCCTGGAACTGGACTTATGGATTGTTAACTGCCATGTGGGAGCTGAGAACTGAAACCTGGGTCCTCTGCAAGAACAACCAGTGCTCTTAACCACTGAGCCATCTCTCCAGCCCCCTTAGCCAGTGATTTTTTTTTTTTTAAAGTATTTTATTATTCTTGTGTATGAATATATTGCCCACATGTATGTGAGTGCACCCGTGTCGTGCAATGCCACGGAGGTCCAAAGAGAGCTTTGGATTCCCCTGGAACTGGAGTTAAGGATGGTTTGTAGCTGCCATGTAGGTGCTGGGAATCGAACCTGAGTCCTCTGCAAGAGTAGTCAGTGCTCTAACTGCTGAGCCATCTCTCCAGCCCCAACCAGTGATTTTTATTTTTAAGAAAATTATTTTGTGTGTATGCATGTGTTGCCTGCATGTGTATAAGTACACACTTGTTGCTCAATCCCTGTGGAGGCCAGAAGAGGTCATTGGAGTCCTGGACCTGGAGCTACAGATAGTTGTTAGCCGCCATGTGTGTGCTGGCAACTGAACCTGGGTCCTCTGCAAGAACAGCCAGTGCTCTTAGCTGCAGAACTGGGTCTCCAAGCCCCTGGCCGGTGATTCTTTTTATTTTTTAAATTATTATTATTTTATGTGTATGAATGTGTTTACTGTATGTATGTAAGTGCACCGATGTCATGCAGTGCCTGTGCAGATCAGAAGAAGGCATCTGATTTCCCTGGAGTTAGGAACAGTTGTTAACTTCCATGTAGGTGCTGGGAATTGAACCCAGGTCCTCTGCAAGAACAACCAGTGCTTTTAACTGCTGAGCCAGCTCTCCAACCCCTGGTCAGTGATTTTTAAGTGTGCTCCATAGCCCTTGGGGTTAACTTTAGCCTTCCTAGCTAGCCTTGGGAACAAGAACATGAGGGATTCCTACCTAGCCTTGGGGAAGAGATCATGATAGACACAGTACACAGGCATTCTGGTCTAGAGGACAGATCCAAGCGATTAGAAGACCTAATTAGGGCACAGCCCTTGTTTATTCATCTTTTCCTAGTTATGTGAGGGAAGAGTCCATAGCGGTAGTGTTTCAGAATGCTCTTCCTAAGAAGACACAGTGGCTTTCTTCCTCCTAACCCTTCCCCCTGGCTCTATTCTGGGCTCTTTCTGAGGCTCCCCACCCTTCCCTGTCATGTCTTTTCCCAGAGTTCCTGCTCCAGATCTTCCTTTCCTCTCTCCTTTGCTGCCTGGCTTTCTTTTTTTGGGGGGTAGGGGGAAGACAGGGTCTCTCTGTAGCCCCAGCTGGTCTGGAACTTGATGTGTGGACCAGGCTGGCCTCCATCTCAGAGACTGCCTGCCTCTGACTCCTGAGTGCTGGGACTAAAGGTGTGCACCCTCATTCTGGTTCCTGGCTTCCTTTTTTAAGTTTTTACCATGGTGTCTATACATGGAGTCTTATGGTATGTGCTCTGCTATTTACTGTGGATTTCCTATTTAAAATTTGTTTGTTTTTTAAAAAATCATAATTATATTATATTTATTTTTGAGACAGGGTATCATGTAGCCTAAGTTGGCCTTGAATTCACTACATAGGTGAGGATGACCTTGAACTTCTTATTCTTCTTTGTCTCCCAAGTGCACTACCATACATCACAAATTTTTTTATAGTTTTATTTTAAAATATTTGTTTGAGACAAGGTCTCCCTGTACCCCTGACTGTCCTACTTGCTGTGTAGACCAGGTTGGCCTCAAAGTCATTAGAGATCCTTCTGCCTCTGCCTCCTGAGAGGTTGGGTTAAAGGAGTATACCACCATGCTTGGCCTATTTTTATTATTTTCAGTTATGTATATGGGTATGTACCCATAGGTGCAGGTGCCCTTAGAGGCCAGAGACATTGGAACCCCCTGGTGCTGGAGTTAACGGTTGGTTGTGAGCTGCCTGATGAGGGTGCAGGGATCTGAACTTCAGTTCTCTGCAAGAGCAGTACCCACTCTCAACCACTGAGCCATCTCTCCAGCCCTCCCACCCTTTATTTTCTTTTAGACCTTTTTTTTTTTTTGATTTTTAAAATTCTTGTTTATTTATAATTTTATTTGTATGAGTATTTTACAATGACTATGAAGGCCAGAAGAGGGCATTGGATCCCCTGGAACTGGAATTACAGATGGATGTTAACCATCATGTGGGTGCTGGGAACCTAATCTAGGTCCTCTGTAAGAGCAGCTAGTGTCCTTAATCGCTGAGCCATCTCCCCAGCCCCTTGATGGATTTTTTTTTTTATTTATAATTTTATTTGTATGAGTATTTTACAATGACTATGAAGGCCAGAAGAGGGCATTGGATCCCCTGGAACTGGAATTACAGATGGATGTTAACCATCATGTGGGTGCTGGGAACCTAATCTAGGTCCTCTGTAAGAGCAGCTAGTGTCCTTAATCGCTGAGCCATCTCCCCAGCCCCTTGATGGATTTTTTTTTGTTTTTTAAAAAATTATTTATTTAATAACCACACAATCAGAAGAAGCATTTCATTACAACAGCATTGACATATTCAATAACAATTTCCAGAGCTAAGATGCATCTCCTTCAAAAGTGGCTGTAAATTTTTAGGTTTACAGTTGAATTAATACACTTATACAATATTGAACTCAGTATAGACACTGTAAGACATAAAATTGAATGAGTTTTTAACTTTTAAAAAGGATCTCCATTTCATTTTAAAATATGCTGTTTCTTACAGAAAAACTCATTGTTCTTGCTACTAACACTGAGATGTTGGTACATGCATCTCTAATCTGTATGTATCTGATTATTACTGGT
>NW_008341874.1:422397-426453 GCF_000622305.1 Nannospalax galili | reverse complement strand
CTAGTCGACCTAGGAGGGCAAGGAGCAAAAAGTGTCCTTTATGTCCCTCTGACCAAATTATTATAGGCCTCAAAGTATGTCTGTTAAAACACCCAAGAAGGTTAGTTCCACCAGTCTGGTATTTTTATTATTGTGTGTCATGTAGATAAATCTTGGTAGACTTTATTTTTTATTTTATGTGTATGAGTGTTATGCCTGCATGTATATAAGTGCACCCATGTTGTGCAATGCCTGTAGAGGTCAGAAGAGGGCATTGGATCCTCTGGAACTGGAGTCACAGTTGGTTGTTAGCTGCCATGTGGGTGCTGGGAATTGAACCCAGGTCCTCTGCACTGCTGAGCCATCTCTCCAGCCCCTATTTATTTCTTTATTTTTGAGGCAACGTTTCACTATGTAGTCCTGTCTGGACTGGAGCTCACTATGTGGACCAACTTGACCTTGAACTCACAGAAATTTACCTGCCTTTGTTCCTGAGTGTGGCCTCAGAAGACTGAGTCTGGCCGTTGGTGTCTGGTGATAGCACAACCTCTGTGCTGTGGGAGAACAAGTGAGAACATGAAGACCTCCTGAAATCTGCAGGAGCTGGACCCTAATGTGCCCAGTCATCTTGGAAGCTGAGCAAGGTCTGACCTGGCTAGCCTGGTTAGTACTTGCCTGGGAGGCCACCTGGGAATACTGGACACTAAGTTTTAAAAATGAATAAGGAAGATCTGAAAGAGGGACACCAGTGTCTTTGTAAGAAGCTCTTGTTGATGAAGCTACTGGCATGTTCTTTTGTGGAGTGACATGGTCAGGTTTGAGTCCCAAAAAGCTCACCACCCTGGTCCTGCTGTTGGGGAAGAGGAAAGTACAGCTGTGGGCTGTACTGTTGAGGAGAAGCCTTTGGGAAGTTGTGGGAACAGGTCAGTAAGACTCAGAATTAAGGCGGCAGAATCCAGGGGGCCGGGGAGGAGGGGATGACTCTTAGACACTGGAACCAAACCCCTGTGTGTGTGTTTCCATGCATGCACAGAGGTCAGAGGACAACTTGGGAGAATCAGTTCTCTCCTTCCACCATGTGGGTTCCAAGTGCCTTTACCCACTGAGTCATCTTCCTGGCCCAAGATTTTTTAATATATTTATTTATTTTGATTTATTTATTTGATTTCTTAAGACAGGGTCTACATAGCCCTGGATGGCCTGGAACTTGCTATGTAGACCAGGCTGGCCTTGAACGAACTTTTAGAGATCCACCTGCCTCTGCTTCTCTAATAGTGGGACAAAAGGTGTGCATCACCATGCCTAGCCTTGGATTTATTTATTTTGATCTTTTAAAAATAATTTATTTATTTATTTATTATTTATTTATTTATTTATTTATTTACTTACTTACTTTTGGTCTTTTTGAGACAGGGTCTCCCTGTAGCCCCAGCTGTCCTGGAACTCACTATGTAGACCAGGCTGGCCTTGAGCTCACAAGAGATCTGCCTGCCTCTGCCTCCCGAGTGCTGGGATTAAAGGCATGCGTCACCAGGCAAGCCTGGCTATTATTTTTGTTTTATGTGTATGTGTGTATTGCCTGTATGTAGATAAGTGCACCTGTGTCGTGCAATGCCGGTGGAGGACAGAAGAGGCTGTTGGATCCCCTGGAACTGGAGTTACAGACAGTTGTTAGCTGCCATGTGGGTGCTGGGATTCGAACCCAGGTCTTCTGCAAGAACAACCAGTGTTCATAACTGCTGAGCCATCTTTCCAGCCCTGTTTATTTTGATTTTATGATTAAGTTTTGTCTGTATGTATGTGTACCTGGTATGTGTGTAGTGCCTGCAGAGGCCAGAAGAAGGCAACAGAGCCACCACGTAGGTGCTGGGAACCCAAGTCCTTTGCAAGAACAGTGCTCTTAACCACTGAGCCATGTCTCCAGACCCCAAGATTAAGCAAACAAACAAATACTTGGTGGTATTAGGGATTGAACCTAGTGCCTTGTGCATTCTAGGAAGATGTTCTACCATGGGGCTGTATCCCCAGCCCATAGAGAGAAGAAACTCCAGACATTTGTGACTGCCTAAGTGGGGTAGACTGGGTGTAAGGGGAGTGGGCAGCTGGGGCTATCAAGCTGAGGCAAGAAGAGAATGAGGGGCCTGGAATGATGGTCCAGGAGTTAAAAGTACTTACTACTCTTGCAGAGGATCTGGGTTTGGTTCCCACCACCCACATGGCAGCTTACAACCAACTGTAACTCCAAGTTCCAGGAGATCTGATGTCTTCTTTCTGGCTTCTGTGGGCTCCAGTATGCACACAAAATGCAGGCAAACACAGTACACATTAAATAAATTAATAAATTAAATAAATAAATAATAAATATTTTTTAAAAAGCAGAAAAAACAGGTATGATGGTGCACATCTTTAGCCCCAGCACTCTGGAGGCAGAGGCAGGTGAATCTCTGTGAGTCGAGGCCAACCTGGTCTATATAGTGAGTTCCAGACCAGTCAGGGCTGCATAGTAATATTCAGTCTAAAATTTTTTAAAAAATAGAAAAAGAAGAGGAGGAGGAAGAAAGTGGTGATCAGCTCTTTGGTGATATGCTGGGTTTAGATTCTCTTGGAATTGTGAGTGGAAGCTTCCAGCAGGGGAATGTCTTCAGCTCAGCAGATCTAGAGACACTTGGGGTAAAAGTAGGGATATGATACAAGGATGAAAGATGCTTGGTAAGTATGTGGGATGAGAAAGGCAGAAGGAGAGGTTGGAGCCAAGGACTGACCATATCTACAGGACAGACAGTGCAAGCAGGACCCAAGAGAAGGAAGACCAGAAGCAAGCTGAGGTGTGGGTAAAAGGTGAGAAGGTGCCAGGTTGATGTCAGTAGAGCTGAACCCATCTGGTGACAAGAATTTCACTAGTGGTCAGTAGGGGTCTTCCCAAATCACTCCAGGGGAGGGTGGAAAAGTGGATTTTTCTTAGTTTAAGGGTGGGAAGGAATTGTATTAAAGTACCTGGTTGTCTTAAGCAGCAAAAGAATTTATTGGAAGGCCATCAGGATCTGCCAGGAGGAAGCAGGATCAGACTTGGAAAATGAGCAGGAAGCAAGCACCAACAAGCAGGAAGTGCAATTGTCTTTTAACTGGAACTGGATGCTGCCACAGGATATATTGCCATGGTGCGTGTGACTGGGCACAAAAGCACAAAGACCACAAGACGTGACTGCCTTGTTTTCATGCTTTCGATGGCTGGGTGTGTCCTGAGTACCAGGACCAGGAGGTTTATTATTATTTTTTTTGAGGGGGGGTGTTCTTTTTCTACTTAAATTTTTTTTTAAGTAGTGGCTGGAGAGATGACTCAGTGACTAAGGGCACTTGCTGCACAATCATGAGGACTGGAGTCCAGCACTCATGAAACAAGCCAGGCATCCAGAACACGCTTGTAACCCCAGCTCTGGGGCAGGAGGAAGGAGAATCACTGGGGCTTCCTGGCCTGAAAATCTAACTGAGAAAACCTGAGTCCCAGATTCAAGGGGAGACCCTGCCTCAAAGGAACAGGTGGAGCCTCATAGAGGAAGACACCAAACACCCTCTTCTGGCCTGCATATATGTGTGCATATACCCACAAACACATACAAATAATCAACCACAGCTTTAAGAAAATTTAAATTAGGGCCTGTGAGATGGCTCAGTAGACATAGGACCTACCACTAGGCCTGATGACCTGAGTTTGATCCCATGGATCCACATGGTGGAAGGAGAGAACTGGCCCTACTTTGCAATAAACAAATGAATGTAAAAATATATTTTAAGGATTTGGGGCCAGGTGTGGTGGCACATGCCTTTAATCCTGGCACTCGGGAGGCAGATGCAGGTGGATCTCTGTGAGTTCAAGGCCAGCCTGGTCTACAACATGAGTTCCACCAATTCAGCTGGGGCTACAGTCCAAAGAAACAAAAGAAATAGCTGAGCGTGGTGGCCTATGCCTCTACTCCCAGCACTCAGGAGGCAGAGGCATGCGGATCTCAAGGCCAGCCTGGTCTACATAGTGAGTTCCAGGCCAGCTGGGGCTACAGGGAGACCCTGTCTCAAATAGAC
>NW_008341874.1:407492-422185 GCF_000622305.1 Nannospalax galili | reverse complement strand
CTGCATGTAGGTAAGTGCACCTGTGTCATGCAATGCCCACGGAGAACAGAAGAGGCTGTCGGATTCCCTGGAACTGGAGTTATGGACAGTTGTTATCTGCCATGTGGGTGCTGAGATTCGAACCCAGGTCTTCTGCAAGAACAGCCAGTGTTCTTAACTACTGAGCCAACTCTCCAGCCCCATGATTTATTTATTTTTATTTTATGTGTGTGAGTGTTTTGTCTGTATGTGTATCTGCACTGTGTACATACTTGGTATCTGCAGAGACCAAAGAGGACGTCAGTTCCCCTGGGACTGGAGTTAAAGTTGTGGGCAGCCATGTGGGAACTGGGAACACTCGGTCCTCTGTAAGAGGAGCTAGTGCTCTTAATCACTGAGCATCTCTCCAGCTCCCTGCAAAATTTTTTTTTTTTGGGGGGGTCTTTTTGAGACAGGGTCTCTCTGTAGCTCCAGCTGTCCTGGAACTCACTAGGTAGACCAGGCTGGCCTTGAACTCACAGAGATCCGCCTGCCTCTGTCTCCCTCTGCTGGGATTTAAAGACATGTGCCACCACACCAGCTAAAAATTTAAATTAAAAAAAAACTTTTTTAGCCCTTTTGAAACAGGGTCTCCCTACTGTAGCACTAGCTGGCCTGCATGTGTGTAAGTGCACCTGTGCTTGGAGGTCAGAAGAGGGTGTTGGATACCCTGAAACTGGAGTTATGGATGGTTGTTAGCCACTAGGTGGGTGGTGGGAACCGAACTCAGGTCATCTACAAGAGCAGCCAGTGCTCTTAAATGCTGAGCCATCTCTCCAGCTTCTATCCTTGAATTCTTTTTTTTTTTCGGGGGAGGGTATTTTTGAGACAAGGTCTCCCTGTAGCCCCAGCTGGCCTAGTACTCAGAATGTAGACCAGGCTGGCCTTGAACTCAGAGATCTGCCTGCCTCTGCCTCCCTAGTGCTGGGACTAAGGGCGTGGGCCACCATGCCCAGCTTAAATTTAAAAAACTTTAAATTTGGTGTGTATGAGTCTTATGCCTGCATGTATGTAAATGCACCTGTGTCATGCACTGCCCTAGGAGGTCAGAAGAAGGTGTCATCCCCTGCAACTGGAGTTACAAACAGTTGTCAGCCACCATGTGGGTCCTGGGATTTGAAACTGGGTCCTCTGTGAGAATAGCCTGTACTCCTAACTGCTGAGCCATCTCTCCAGCTCCCAACTGAATTCTTGATCCTCATACTTCTACAGTGCTGAGATTACAAATTTGTGCCATCACGCCCAGATCAATGTGATGTTTTGATATGTGGATTCTAGGTTGCTTTTATTTTCTCTATGAAACAGAAACAAGGTTGGCAGCTGAAAATGAGGATTGGTGTTTTCCATGTATTGGAAGTTTGAGGAGAAAGGAGGAATTACAAATAAACACCTAAGGCCTTCCTACTCACCCTGCGTCTGTCTGCAATTACACTAACAGTCTACTTGTTAGAAATTCACATACTCAAGTCTGCCCCAGACCTGTTGAGAATCAGAACAAGGTCCCTCCAGAATTTTAGCAATATCCCTCCTACTTCAGCCATGATGTAGGAGTCACTGCTTGACAGAAGTGTATGCTGGTTGCTAAGCAGCCTTTGGGGAACACAATGGTCTTGAAGTCAGTCTCAGTCTATTTCTTCCCTCCTCTCTGCTCTTCCCTTTCCCCTCCCTTCTCCTTTCCTTTCCTCCTTTTCTGAGGACAGTCTCAAACCTTGCTTCTTTCTTCCTCCTGCTGGTCCTCTCCCTCCCCCTCCACACTAATCAAACCTAGGGTCTGGCCCTTGCTAGGCAAGTCATTTACCACTGAGCTATATACACAGCCTTGACAGGTTTATTTATCTGTTGTTGTCTTGAAAACTTCCTTTACCTGGTGGTAACAAACCCAAACCAATTCCCCTCAGTCCCCTCCCCCTCAAAAACCCCAAACAGTCCTGGTGGGGAGGATGATATGGTGAAGCAATACGTGCCTGTAATCTCAGCACTTGGGAGGCTGAAGAATGCGTCAAGTTCCAGGCTAACCTGGGCTATACAGAAAGTCCCTGTCTCCAGAAACCAAAACCCAAAACCTAAAACCCAAACAGAAGCTTGGCATAATAAGAAGGAAGACGTGCTCCCTTGTTCTGCAGATGTAGAGGAATAGTTTCTTTTCTGCATCATTGTGACCATCCTTACAAATGCTGTTTCTAACAGGAATCTAGTTAGACAAATAAAAGAGGCTGTGCTTTGTCCTGCTTGCATGACCTTTAACTTAGAAAGCTCTTGATTCTGAGTGCTTGTCTTCTTTAATAATGTGTTGCCCTGGTGATACTATTTAAATTTACATCTGTGTTTTCTAGAAGTATAACACCTGTCAATTTTCTTTGTTAAGCCAGAGAGGAATATTGACACATTTCTCTTTTCACAAGTGCATGAAATAAGATAAACTCAAGATTTGAAAGCTTTTAAAAAAATGTATATGACTGTTATGCCTGCATGTATGTACTTGCACCTATGTTGTGCAATGCCTGCAGAAGACAGAAGAGGGCACCAGGAGTTATAGATGGTTAGCTGCCATGCAGGTGCTGGGAATCGAACCCAGGTCCTCTGTAAGAGCAGCCAGTGCTCTTAACCATTGAGCCATCTCTCCAGTCCCCTGAAAGATTTCTCAACTGTCCTGGTTACTTTCTATTGCTATGATAAAACACTGATCAAACCAACTTGGGGAGGAAAGGGTTTATTTGGCTTGTAGCTCACAGTCCATCATCACGTCAAGGTAGGAATTCAGGGCAGGAACCTAAAGCACAGACCATGGAGAAAAGCTGCTTAATGGCTTGCTCCCCTGGTTTGTACTCATGCTCAGCCTGTTTTCTGCAGGCCCACCTGCCCATGGGTGCGCTGCCCAGTGGGCTGGACCCTCCCACATCACTCAACAATCAAGAAAATGCCCCACAGACATGGCCACAGGACAATCCAATGGAGACAATTCCTCAACTGAGGGTCCTTCTACCTGAGAGTGTCAAGTTGACAACTGAAACTATCCAGCACATTAACCAAACAAGAAGCTTGAAAATCTTTTTTTTTTTTTTTTTTGCCCCCACATGGCAGCTAACAACTGTCCATAACTCCAGTTCCAGGGTATCCAACAGCCTCTTCTGTCCTCTTCGGGCATTTCACGGCACGGGTGCACTTACCCACATGCAGGCAATACACACATACACATAAAAAAATAAAAAGATGGTTTTGCTTAGTGCAGGCTCGTCTCAGACTGGCTAGGTATTAGAGAATGACCTTGAATTCCTGATCCACTTATCTCTACCTCCTATGTACCAGGATGGCAGGCATGCAAAACTACATGTGGCTTATGTGGTGCTACATATTAAATCCAGGGCATTGTGTGTGCTAGACTATAGCCACAGCCTGAATTAGTTTTTATTTGTTTGGTTTTTTTTTTTTTTTTTGAGACAGTATCTTACTATGTAGACCAGGCTGACCTCGAACTCAAGGAAATCTGCCTGCCTTTGCTTCATGGACACTTGGATTAAAGGCAGGCCATGGAATCTTTCCGTTTGCTCCAGATAGGGCACCAACAATAGACCAAAGAAACAATTCTACCCAAACCTGGCTTGGCAAACCAATGAGCTTACAGCAGCATGGGTAATGGGAAACTGGCAGGAACATGGGCAACTTGTGGGAAGCTACGCCACTAAAGAATTGTCCTCTGGGCTCCCCACTGCTACTTATATATTCTCAGGGAGGGAAGGAGCCTTAGGAGTCTCAAGAGGCCTTCCCTCCTTCCATAAGGGGATGTTAATGGCCCTGATTTTGTGAAGGTCTCCTGTGAGTGATTGCAGCTGCTTTGATAACAAGATGGCCACAGTGGGGACTGGAGAGATGGCTCAGTGCCCGATGTGGTGGGCACGCCTTTCATCCCAGCACCCAGGAGGCAGAGGCAGGCAAATCTCTATGAGTTCCAAGACAGCCTGGTTGGTCTATATAGTAAGTTCCAGACTAGCTGGGACTACAGGGAGACCCTGTTTCAAAAGAAAAAAAAAAAAAAATAGCACTGATTGTTTTTGCAGAGGACCTGGTAACGACCATTAGACACTTCTGACCTCTGTGCATGCATTGCTTGACACAGGTGCACTTATACACATGCAGGCAGCACACTCATACACATAAAATAAAAATAATAAAAAATATTTTTAAAAAAGTTAAAAAAAATGGCAACAGTGATAGCATGATGGGAATGCGGAACTCCACAACACTGGGGCTGGCCTTAAACCCCTGGCTGGGCTCCAGCCATTCTCCTGCCTTAGCTTCCCCTCTAGCCGAGACTGTAGGTGCCTAGAAACCCACCAGCTACATAGCCTTGTCTTGGGAACTGTTTAGATCAATGTGCAGGAAGCCAGCAGTGGATAAAGGCCATGACAACAGAGGTAGAGACTGAAAATTAGGTAAGTTCAAGGATGGTGAGCTGAGGTCAGGAACCCTGTTTGTTCTGACCTGAATGCTACAAGGTATTGGGATTTTTCTCATGTGTGTTTGAATGGTCATGTGTAGCTTCAAGGCTCATGGATGCTGCGGTTTGTAAGTGTCTGAAACCACTGAAAGAAGCCATTCCATGTGAGAAAAGGCAGTTTATTGAGGACAAACTGCTGGGCTGTCTCTTGGGGATAGAAAGCTGTAGCAAGCAGTTATACAGTGAGGGTTTTTAATCAGAACTTACGGGTGGGGAGGGGGAGAAGAGGGTACATAGGCCAGAACAGCCTGACTGCGGGGACATCTGGAGGAGGCACCAAGAAGCCAAGGGAGGGGGATCACCCTGTTGGCCACACATGTGACCTCAGGGAAAGGTAAATTTCATTTCTTCTGTGCATGTGTCAGAAGAGTTTTGGTGCTCTGGTGGCTTCTGGTAACTGACTTAACCGGGTTGATCCAGGGTGGTGGATATGAGGTGAAAGCAAGGGCCTAAAGGCTTGAGAGTACTGTGGTGGTCTAGGCTACTTGGGGAAGGAAACTGATGGCAAAGGTGGGGGCTGAAGGACTGATTTGGAAGATGAGAGGCAAGGAGGTACGGAAGTGAGAATGGAAGATGTTGGGTTTCAGCCACTGAAGAAGGAGCTGTGGAAGACCCTGTGTGGCTAACATGGAGTTAAGGATAAGGGCCGCAGAAGCTGAAGAGCTCGCTGGTGATGCTGAGTAGAATGGACCACCCAGTCAGGGCGGCAGCCATGGTGAAGAGGAGGGAAGCACAAGCTTTGAGGTCAGTAGGGTAGAGTGTTGCTGTTCCCTCACCTAAACCATTCAGCTTTGGTGAGTCAAGGATGCTGACCTGTCTTGAGGGGATTTCAAGACTCAGAAAGTTTGTTCTTATGTAAGAGGAAAAATGCTAACGAAGTTGATGGACTTCCTGATTGCTTTCCGGTGCCCAGTGAAGCAAAAATGCCATATGGTAATAACTGTTTGGGCTTGGGAGACAGCTTGCCACACAAGTATGAGGAACTGAGTTCCAATTCCCAGGTCCCACATAAAAATACAGTGCAGCAGTGGCATGTACCTGTAATCTCAGCCCTGGGAAGGTAGAGACAGGCAGCTGTTTTTTTTTTTTTTTTTGGCCTTGAACTCTTGATCCTCCTGATTCTCTTGCTTCTACCTCCTGAATGCTGGATTAGCCCAGCACTATATTGCATTTCTTTCTTTTGAGACAGGGTCTCACTATGTAACCCTGGCTGGCGTGTACCTTGCTATATAGACCAGGCTGGCCTTCAGCTCACAGAGCTCCACCTGCCTCTGCTGGGAGAAAGTGCTGGGATTAAATGTGTGTACCACCTGACTCCATGCATGGTACTGCATTTTTAAAAGGCTTGAAAAATAGATCAAAGGAATAATATTTTGTGACACATGAAAATTCTGTTAGATTGAAATAAAGTTGTATTGGAACACAGCCATCCTTATTTTATCAATGCTGACTTTGATTGCAGTAGCAGACTGTATACTATAGTAGCACTGATGTAGTGTACCTGGTTGTGTCTCTTGGCTTGCAGAATCTAAAAACATTTGCTCTCTGGTCTTTTTTTTTTTTTTTTTTCTTTGAGACAGGGTCTCCCTGTAGCCCCAGCTATCCTGGAACTCACTATGTAGACCAGGCTGGCCTCGAACTCACAGAGACCCGCCTGCTTCTGCCTCCCGAATGCTGGGATTAAAGGTGTGTGCCACCACGCCTGGCTTGTGCTCTCTGGTCTTTTATGGAAAAAGTTCTATAACTTTGGAATTAAAGAATTGCTTCGGTACTTCAGGCAAGAGTGCCGCAGTGCCGTACTAGCAGTGGGATGGAGAAAACAGGATTAATTTGAGAACTGTTTGGAGGTAGACTGGGTACAGGGAGTGCAAAGGAGTCTAGGCTGACTTCCAGCTTTCTGGATTGAGCAACTGTGTGAATGGTGTTTTCAGGCAGGCAGAAATACTGAGTGGGAGGGTGGAACTCAGGGCCTAGGAAGGAAGAAGTAGAACTCTGGGCCTTTTCTAATGTGATAAATTGTTGAAATTCTGTAGTTTGTTGCAAAAACAGACATCAGAAGCAATAACCTTAAGCCCTTTAGAGCCCAAAGCTGGCAGGGGAAGTTGGGTGTTCAAAAACAGTTCTTGCTCTAAAGGTGAGCAGGCACCAAACTGAATTTCCAGGTGGGGCCAGTGTGAGTCCTGTAAAATCTGAGCTAGGTTCCTAAGAACAAAATCAAAGATTCTACAGGCCTAGGGAGGCTCACCAGAGGATGGACCTGAAGGCTTTGGGTCAAGGGCTTGTTTCTTCCTCTTTGTTGTTTTGGAGACCGTGTTGGAGCTATCCCCAAATGCCAAGGCTCCTCTCATCCATGGTCTATGGTGAGGCTGGCATAGAGAGGAGGAGCCTGTTTCTGCATGTTTATGGTAAGGGCCATGTGAACCTTCTGTGGCCTTGGATTCCTGATGAAGTTTGGGGATTGTTGCTGGGGTGACCAAGATCACCTATTCTATCATGTATGTTGTGGTCCAGTTATTTGGGAACCGGGTCCAATGCAGGTCTAAGGAAGTTAGGTTTCTTGACAAGGTTATATCCTTGACTCCCAGAAGGTGGCGCCAAAGTGACACGGTGGGAATGGAGGTGGGGTGAGGCTCTTAACCTGTTCCTCTTTAGGTTGGTTCCAACCTAGTGGTATTGGTAGGGGAAGAGGTGGTATTTGTAAAGCAACCTTATTCTCTTCCTGCTTCTACCAAAAGGCCTTCATTCTGGGGCACAGAGGCTCCCTCAGGGCAGGAGTGGGTGTTTGGGGTGGACCAATGCCCATGCGACCACCTTCTCCCTTCCCGTTCATGTCATTCCTCCATTCTGGGCCTGCAGGAATCTTGCTTCAGAGGCCTGTAGGGCCCATTTTCCAATTCCATCTGGACCTTATGCCCCTTCCTGCCCAGGTGTACTCTTGGCTCCTGGATCTCCTGGATACTCTTTCCTTTTTTTTTTTTGAAACAGGATCTCCCTGTAGCCCTAGCTGGCTGGAACTCACTATGTAGACCAGGCTGGCCTGGAACTCACAGAGATCCACCTGCCTTTGCCTCCTGAGTGCTGGGATTAAAGGCATTTGCCACCACGCCTGACTTCTGGATACTCTTTCAACAAAATCATATTAGGATGTGAGTTTCTTCTCCCTGGGCCAGGGGAATGGGTTGCTGGGTTTTCTAAAGCGAGGATAGAGGTCTAGGAAAAGAGCTAGGGCAGAAAGTAGACCTGGTTTCTGGACTTTTCTTGTGGCCGCCTCTCCCATGGTAGCACTGATTCTACAGCCACTGAGCTTTCCCCACTGTCTCTCTCATCAAGGGGCTTGCTCTCCTTCTAGAGATGACACTGAGCACTGAAGACATACCTAAGATTTTTTGGTGGGGGACATGGTAGGCACTTCACCATAATGAGGTTCCTGAGACAATGGACAAGTGTGAGCTGTTGGCCAGGTTACTGATCTGATGCTAGTTTTGCCCCGCCCCTTCCTGGTCTTCAGTAGAGGCCCGGCCCATTGACCTCAAAGTTTCCCTTCTCCAGCACTGCCAGGCCTTCCACCTCAATCTCTGTATCTTTGACACAAGGCAGGACATTTATCTCTGAAGGGGGCTTAGGGTCCTGAGGGGGCAGTGTCAAGGGAACAGCCCTCATAGGGCCTCAGCTGTCAATCTAGGGAGCGGTGGTGGTGGTCCGGGGTTTGTGTCCGTGAGTCACTCCTACAGTGTAGTATTTCCTGCCACTTCTGGCCAGCTTGTCCTTGTCCACCTCTCTAGTGGGCCATCCTTGCCCACAGTGTTGGAAGATTCCTTTCTAAGGCTTTTGGGGGATGTGAAGGCCATCTGGCTGAGACACCTCATTCACAGTGAAGGTAGATTAGGTATACCAGCAGCTTCTGCTAAAACCTCAAATTCTCAAGGTCCAAAAGCTCTTGGGAGTCCAGGTACCTGTGTAGAGTGAATCCCACTCCCCCCTCTGCAAGGATCTAGTCCCACCTAGAACCTCAGCCCTCTAGCCCCCTGTCTTTCCTCAAACTTGAGCCGGCATCAGACTCACTTGGAGGGCAATGGTTAAAACAATTTCTGATTTCCATCCTCAGAGTTTCTATTTTAGTAAATCTATGGTGACCCCAGGAATTTACCTATGTGAGTTCCCGGATGATACTGATGCTTATTGTTAACTCATGAGGTCTGGGTTCTCCACGTGCTTTGAGTTTCAAAGAAAAGTCTTGCTTCATTTGGTTCCTGAGTATCATGCTAAACCTTAGGAATATCCTGCCTGGAAGAAAACCTTCCAGGGGTAGTGGATTTGTGTGCCTTGGACTACACCAAATAATCTATATTAAAAATGTGATTTATGGTAGAGGCCTTGGGCTGCATTCTATCAGTTTAACCTCTGGAGCTGGGGACTAACTGAGGTGAGCCATGTGGTCAGTCAGCCCCACTGATGTGCCCAATCTTTAGTATAAATACTGGATATCGAGGTTCTGGTGAGCTTTTCTGACTGGCAGTGTACGTTAGGTTGTCCTACATCACAGCTGGGAGTATTGTTTGACTTCCTTGGAGAGAACTGGAGCCTTGAGCTGAGCCTCTCTTTGACTCTTCCCTGTGCACCTTCTTCCATTGCTGTTTTCCTCTAATTCTTTCACGGTAATCTACTGTAACAGTGTCTCTAGTGGCTTTGTAGCATCTATACATTCTTCTAGTAACCACTGAAATTAGAATGGTCTTGGGGCCTGGCGTGGTGGTGCATGCCTTTAGGCCCAGCACTCGGGAGGCAGAGGCAGGCGGTTCTCTGTGAGTTCAAGACCAGCCTGGTCTACATAGTGAGTTCCAGGCCAGCTTGGGCTACAGGGAGACCCTGTCTGAAAAAGAGTGGTCTTGAGAACACCTAGCCACTACTCCACTTTGATAGTCACTGCTCAAGACTATGGATTGATCTCTTTAGGTTCCTTTGCTTTGGATTTTTGGGGACCCCCTTACTGATATGCTTCATAATGTGGCTTGAAGGTTACTCTGACATAGTGCTTTGGCTTAGTGTTCCAGGCCTGTCATCTCCACAGTGTGGGGATCAGGAGGTTGTGAACTACTTGGAAACCTGGATCTTGCTTTATGGGGTTGCCCTGAGCAATCCTCCTGGGTCTCTCTGGGCCTTAGTTTCCCCATTTACAAATGGGAGTTTGGAGGAGTTCTGTTCCCCATGGGTATGACAAGGCCCCAGAGCAGCCTTGTATGAAATCCACAGGGGCAGCTTTGCCCAGCTGTCCTACTTCCAGGGATCAGGTCTGCCTGAGGTCAGGCCTGCCTGTTTTAGCCCCACTCACCTGAGCCATGGATCCCAGGGTTCTGGGGCCTACAGGTTTTAGTAGCTCTAGCCATTCAGTACTGTCCCTTCTTGATTCACTGTCAGGGTTACAGCCCACGTTTCCACAGTGCTTGGGCCCTCCTTGCCCCATCTTGTCCTGGCCTTGGGGCCCAGGCCTTGAGCCAACTCAGGAAGTCCCCTTAGTACCTGCTGGTTATGTGGCTTTTATTCACAGACTCAACATGAGGATGGGAGGAAAAAACATTTGGGACCAGGCTAGCCTGGAGATGGGGTGGCTGGGATGCCATGCATGGGTTGGATTGGAGAGTTCACGGAAGAGAACCTGCTGGCGGGGCCAGGTCTCTGTGGGCCGGGCCTCTGTGGGACTGGCAAGGCTGGAGGTTGGCTGGCATGCAGGAGGCCTGGCTAGATCTGCCCAGAGCAGATTCATCCAGGTGATGGCTGTGAGCCAGGAGGAAGGGACCAAGGTTACTCTGGGATCAGGGAAAGGAGGATGGGTGCGGGGCTAGATTGCAGGCACCTTATCCCTCCCTCCCCCAAGGAAAATGGTGTAGTAGGACAGTTAGGACACCTGGCTTCCCATCCTGTTGCTGCCTTGGGAGTTGACGTGTGACTAGCCATGCTGATCCCCTCTGGTATCGCTGTCCTGATGATGGGACGTTTGCCTTGAAGGTGACCCACCTAGGGATGACCTGGGAACATTCAGAGGGAGGCTGGACAGTCCTGGAGAGTGTGCCTAGGGCCTACCTGGCTGAGCTCTGCCTATGCCAGGAGGGGATCTCCAGCCAGGGGTCACCAGCTCCCTGGGCCCCCAACTTTTCTTTCTCTGTGCTTGGTGTCAAGTCAGGTCTGTAGCCCTGAGCGGGAGGCACTATATCCCACTGTAATTCAGGCCTCCTGTTGGGCCAAGGAAGACTGCACTGTTAAACTCCTGGCCCGCCCTGCTGGCTCCTGACTTCCTGTATGAAGGCAAACAAGGAGTCCAAAGCCGGGATCCTCCTCCCAAGCCGAGCCTTCTTCCTGGTGAATAGCCCATTCCCACACAGCAGGGAACAGAAAAACCAGTTCCCCAGGTTTCACTCCCTGTCTGGGAATAGTGGAGTTTGGAAAGCTGGCAGGGTCTCTCTGGGCCGTCCAGGAAGGTGACCCAGGGGCCTGGGAAGCCAGGGAGGGCCTGAATAGGGCCCTGGGCTGAAGACACAGCCTGTACACACTTTCTACCGGCCTCTCCCTGGGTCTGGGGTGGAAGGATGCAGGAGAGGGGGCCATCAGCATTGGCGGGAGGGGGTGCGGTGCACAGAGCCAGGACGCTTGGGGATCTTGCGCCAGCGTCTCTTGTCCCAGCGGCAGAGCAACAGCAGGCGGAAGGTGTCCCGGAAGGCTTTGTTGCAGAGTGCATAGCACATGGGGTTGATGGTGCTGTTGACATAGCACAGCCAGTAGCCCAGCTCCCACAGGGTCTCGGGAACACAGTCCTTGCAGAAGGTAGACACCAGCACCATGATGTTATATGGTGTCCAGGTGAGGATGAAGGCCAGCAGGATGGCACTCAGGGTCCGAGCCGCCTTCTTCTCCTTGACCAGTGAGAAGGTCTTTCGCTTGGCTAGCTGTTCCTTCCCTCGCGGTTTCTGGCTCTTGCCAGCTCTATCTCGCCCTTTCTTGGTGGGCCTCTTCACTGTATTTGGGGAGGTCTTGGGAGGCTGCTTGGTGGGTGCCTGTGCCTCAGGGTCTACCATGGGCATCTTGATCACTACTTCTGAGCCGGGCTCCTCACCCTCAGAGGATGTGAGGGACTCCATGGAGCCTTCATCCTCTTCCTCTTCCTCCTTCCAACTGTAGGCCTGCAGAAGCCTGGGGGCCCGGCAACAGCGACAGCAGCGGCCTGGAGGTGTCTCTGGTGAGCCCTCAGCCCCGGGCTGTGACCTCTCTGAGCTGCTGCTGCTGCCGCCCCCTTTACCTGGCGTCTCTGAACCCTGTAGGGCTGCCAGCTCCCGGGCCCGGTTCTCTGTCTCCCGGTAGATGCGCCAGTAGAGTGTACACATGACTGAAACAGGGAGGTAGAAGGCTGCCATGGCTGTGCCAAAAGTGATGATGGGTTGGGAAAGGAACTGGATATAGCACTGCCCAGCCAGCACTGTCCGCTCCCCAACTAGGTACTGCCAGAAGAGGATGGCTGGGGCCCAGAGGACGAAGGAAACCAGCCAGGCCAGGCCAATCATCAGAGCTGCCCTGCGTGGTGTGCGCTTTGCTCGGTAGCTCAGGGGCCGTGTCACAGAGAAGTAGCGGTCAAAACTGATGAGCAGCAGGTTCATGACAGAGGCATTGCTGGCCACATAGTCCAGGGCCAGCCAGAGGTCACAGGCCAGGGTGCCTAAAGCCCAGTGACCCATGAGCAGGTAAGTGGTATAGAGGTTCATGGAGAAGGTGCCAATGATGAGGTCGGCACAGGCCAGGCTCAGCAGGAAGTAGTTGTTGACTGTCTTGAGTTCTGTGTTGACCTTGAAGGAGATGAGTACCAGCAGGTTGCCTGTCACTGTGGCCAGAGACAGGAGGCCTGTGGTGATCCCGATGAAGGCCACTTGCCAGGGACCCTTTCCTGGTGCCAACACGGTGATGTTGGGGCTGACAGCAGGCGGGGCTGAGGTGTTCATTTCGGCCAGATGGGATGAAGGGGTAGCCCCTTCCTCCAGTCACAGGTTTTCCTCAGAGGAGGGACATCACCTGAAAATAGAGGACGTGAGCTTCGGCTGGACCCCTGGACATCTCTGGAAGTTCTGAGTGGAAGGTTGAAAGCTCTCACAGCTCCAGGCCAGGCAGCATCCCCCTCCCACATAGGTACCCACATTTGCAATGCATTTTCTAGCCACAAGGAGATTTGCCAGCAGCATGGGGTTGCTTTGAAACCCGGGGATCTGAGTCCTTACTGGAGCTTTATCATTGACACTGAGCCTCAATTTTCTCACTGGGAAATTGCTTCTAATTCCTTGCTTAAACCTCATGTGGCAGGAGTTGGGAGAGTTATTTTGTACGCAGTCCTGCCAAATTTTCAAAGTATTTCACTCAACCTTATTAAAGCCTTCATTTAAGGAGCGGCTGCTCCATGCCAGACGCATTGCTAAGCACCTAATTGAATTATCTAATTTAACTGTCGCGCATCCTTAGAGGAAGGTCCTTATTATCCTATCACACTGGAGGTAATGTTGACCAAGCAGCTGGGAGCCTGGGCTCTAGTAACAAGATGGTGGCGGGGATTAGAACACAGTTCCTGGGGTGGGAATGATGGCTCAATGGTTAAGAGTGCTTCTGCTCTTGTAGAGGACCTGGGTTCAGTTTCCAGCACCCACATGGCAGTTCTGGTGCCCTCTTCTGATCTCTCTGGTACACACACACACACACACACACACTCCGCGGTTCGGTTTCCCCCCCCCCCATGGCGGGTCTGGTGGCCCCTCCTGTACTCCCTGTGAAACCCCCACACCCACACCCCCACCCACGCAAAACCCTTATACACAAAAAAAAAAAAAAAAAAAAAAAAAAAACAGTTCCTGTACTCACTGTGTATGAGTTGCTCCAGTGCAATTCTTTCATTAAATAAAGAGTGATGGGAAGAAGGAGAAGGCTTCAGAGAAAAGAAGAGACCTGGGTGTGGTGGCACCTGTGATCCCAGCACTTGGGAGGTGGAGGCAGGAAGATCAGAAGTTCAGGGTCATCTTCCAGTGGATAGTGAGTTAAGGCCAGCTTGAACTACATGAGAATCTGTCTAAAAAAAAAAAAGAGGGAGATGGGAGAAGGGAAATGGGGTGCTCAGGGTGCATGGATGTGTCCTTGTGTTGTACATTCTTCTGTGTATGTGCATGTGAGGCAGGCAACAGGGGCAACAGCCTCAGCTACCAGTTAAGTGGGGGGTCTGGTGTCAGATGGGATGTGGGAGGCTCCCCTCCCTCCCTCTGTTTTGTTCCTGGGCCCCAGCTGAATAGGGGCAGCATGGGGAAAGGGAAGATCCCCCGGACTTTTCTGGGATCTGAGTCTGGCCCAGGCACTGAGGTTTCATAGAGAGAAAGGCCAGGATGCCAGGGGCCCAGAGCCAAGGCAAAGCCAGAGTGCAGACGAAAGTGCCTACTCAGGCATGGCTCAGCTGCTGTGTGATTTGGTGGGTCTCTCTCTGTCCTGAGCCTCAGGCACCCAACTGTCCATTGAAAGAAATTTAGGGTCCTTCTAACCCACAGCTGTGGCCTTCAGGGTTGTTTTGCTGGAACGATTCCAAAGGAGAGATGCTGCGTAAGAGCTCTCAAAGCCCTGGTGTTCCTTGGGGATTTGGTCTGTGACAGAGAGATAATGTGCTATGCCTGTGTTGAGGGTATAGGTGGCATGTGGCTGACCATGTATGACCTGGTGGCTGAGGGCATGTCCTCAGCTCTTAGGGTGAACTGTCATTTCAAGAGAGCAGCTCTCAGTGTGGGGAGATCCATGTGGGACAGCATGAACAAGAGTGTCTGTGGCCATCAGTGTGTGTTTGTGTGTCTGGGACATTTTACGTGTGGAATATCACAGTTAAATAACCAGACTCTAGATCTAGACTGTCTGGATTTAATACAACACTTCATCTTAGTTAAGATGAGAAGGTGAACTGTCATTTCAAGAGAGCAGCTCTCAGTGTGGGGAGATCCATGTGGGACAGCATGAACAAGAGTGTCTGTGGCCATCAGTGTGTGTTTGTGTGTCTGGGACATTTTACGTGTGGAATATCACAGTTAAATAACCAGACTCTAGATCTAGACTGTCTGGATTTAATACAACACTTCATCTTAGTTAAGATGAGAATCAATAACCAACCAGAAGGTATTGCTAT
>NW_008341874.1:406850-407099 GCF_000622305.1 Nannospalax galili | reverse complement strand
TTTTTTTTTTTTTTTTGAGACGTGGTCTTACCACACCTAGCTTTATTTTTTTTAAGACAGGGTCTCATGTGGCCCAGGCTGGCCTCAAACTTTCTATGTAAGCAAGTATGACCTTGAACTCCCCGTCCCCCTTGTTCTACCCCCCAAGTGCTGGGACTGTAGGTATATGCCCTCATGTCAGTGAGGCCTGTCTGAATTTGAATTCATGCTTCATCATTCGCTGGGTATGTGATATTTATTACTAGTTAT
>NW_008341874.1:377057-406827 GCF_000622305.1 Nannospalax galili | reverse complement strand
TTTGTGTGTGTGTGTCTTTTTGAAGCAGGGTCTTCTTGTAGACCCAGCTGTCCTGGAACTCAGTATGTAGACCAGGCTGGCCTTGAACTCACAGAGATCTGCCTGCCTCTGCCTCCCAAGTGCTGGGACTACAGGCATGTGCCACCACGCCCAGCACTAGTTATATAACTTTAAGTATTCATTCATTGATTCATTGATTCATTCGAGACAGGGTCTCTTGTAGCCCAGACCTGCAGAGAGAAAATGATCTTGAACTTCTGACCTGCTTCCACCTCCCAAGTGATGGGATTACAGGACTACACCACTGCATCTGATTTTATTATTATTATTATTATTATTATTATTTTGCTTTTAGTGACTTGACTTCTATTACCTCAGATTGCACAACTGATATATGGGGATTAGCAGATGCTGTTAACTAATATCTCAAGGAATTGTTGGGAGGATTAAATGAGTCAATGAATGCCAAGTGCTGAAAACAGCTCCTGACCCATACGGTACACATTGGGTTCCATTAATTCCCAGTGTGTGTAGGAATGAGACATCCCCTCCTGTGTAGGAATGGCCACCTCTATGACGAATTTCTCCTAGAGGGCTGGGATATATAGTGGTAAAGCACTTGTCTAGCAGTCACAGGTCCTGGGCTTGATTCCCAGCACACTGCCCTGAATCTCTGCTGGCACAGCAGTGCTGATTGATGGGAACAATGCTTGTTGCTGTTGGACAGCACACCCTGAGTGCTGGTTACTGCCGAAGTATTTATATGCAGCTATGGATTTTCTCATTTAATCTCTCTCTCTCTCTCTCTCTCTCTCTCTCTCTCTCTCTCTCGTATAAGGAATTAAACACAGGGCCTCATAGATGTTAGGCAAGCACTCTACCTCTGACCTACACCTCTAGCTCACATATAATCAATTGCTCTTTCTTTTTTAATTAAAAAAAATTTATTGAGACAATCTCATGTAGCCCAGGCTGGTCTCAAACTCACTCAAGGATGTCCTTGAACTTCTGATCCTCTTGCCTCTACCTCTTGAATGATGGGATTGGAGGCATAGGCTGTCACAGTTTTCTTTTTTTAATCTTTTATTATTTTAATTTTATGTGTATAAGTGTGTTGCCTGCATGTATGTGAGTGCACCCGTGTCTGCAATGCCATGGAGGTCAGACAAGGGCTTTGAATTCCCCTGGAACTGGAGTTAAGGACAGTTCGTAGCTGCATATGGGTGCTGGGAATTGAACCCAGGTCCTCTGCAAGAGCAGTCAGTGCTCTTAACCTCTGAGCCATCTCTCCAGGCCCCATGGTCAGCTTTATGTGGTGCTGGGATGGAAAGGGATCTGTGCATGCTAGGCAAGCACTCTACAAACTGAGGTGCATCCCCAGGCCGCATAGTTAATCTTTTAAAATATTATTTATTTTTAAATATTTTATTTATGTGTATGAGTGTATTGCCTGCATGTATGTGAGTGCACCTGTGTCATGCAGTGCCACGGAGGTCAGAAGAAGGCTTCAGATTCCCCTGGAGCTGGAGTTGGGTCCTCTACAAGAGCAGTCAGTGCTCTTAACCACTGAACCATCTCTCTAGCCCCTTATTTATTTATCTATCTATCTATCTATCTATCTATCTATCTATCTATCTATCTATTTATTTATTTATTTATTTATTTATGTGCATGTATATAATTTATGTATGTGCAAGTGTACCTGTGTCGTGCAATGCCTATGGAGGCCAGAAGAGGGTGTTGGATCCCCTGGAAGCAGAGTTACAGATAGTTGTTAGCTGTCAAGTAGGTGCTAGGAACTGAACCCAGGTCCTCTACAAGAGCAGTCAGTGTGCTTAACTACTGAGCCATCTCTCCAGCCTTCCTCTTCCCAGTTAATCTTAACAGGAGCCTATGATGTAGGTATAGGCTTAGACATAAGGAGAGGCATCCCCAGGCCCCATATTTAATCTTTTCATAGGACATAAGGAAGCCGTGGCCAAAGAGGAGAAACAAGAGAATTTGCACTAGATCACACAAGTAGGGTGCGTGATCTACTATCATCAGGATCTGAGACCAAGTCATTTTTTCCAGTGAAACGCCATTGACAAGAACTGATAGAGGTCCAGTGGGGGGATTGGGAGGGGGGTTCTAAATTTGATTAAGAACTGTTGTATGAAATTACAAAAGCTCAACAAAAAACTTTAAAAAGAAAAAGAACTGATGACCAAACAGAAAAAAACAAAACTCAAACCTCAAACAAGCAAAAAACCCCTGATGACTGCTTGGGGACTAGTTCGCCAATTTGAATTTTAAAAATATTGCATTGAAATGCAATTTATCACCACCCCCCGACAAAGTGAATCAAACTCAAGGCTTTGTGCATGCTAAGTACTCTGCCATGGAATTAAATCCCTAGGCTTGGAGACAGGGTCTTGCTATGTGTATCCAATCTGGTCTTGAACTCATGATTGAGCCTCTTGTCTTAGCCTGCTAAATGCTGGGACTGTGGGAAGACGCTACCACACTCTGAAGAACATGATGTATCTTTTTTTTTTTTTTTCTTCGGTCTTTTTGAGACAGGGTCTCCCTGTAGCCCCAGCTGGCCTGGAACTCACAGAGATCTGCCTGCCTCTGCCTGAGTGCTGGGATTAAAGGTGTGCGCAACCACTCCCGGCCACATGATGTATCTTAATTACTGATACTGATAGTGGACATCATCTTGGGAATTTGCCCTGCACAACTGTTGTCTCTGATTTTCTGAAGTGGGGCTGTTTAATGCTCACTACACAAAGGGAATAACTGAGGCCCATCAACAAGGGGTTGAAGGCATCACCAAGACAATGTCTCCTTGCTCCTAGACTGGGTACTGTCCCCTGTGTCTCACCTCCATGTGTCTTAGAGCAGGAGAGCTGAGCAAAGACCTTTATAAAAGTAGAACCAGATGAGAAAAGCTGGCCAGTAGAAGAGGTGCACCTTCCCAGCTGCAGGGGTCTGCCCAAGCTTATGAAGAGGGTGCTGTGATGTTGGGCATACATTAAAAAAGTATTTTACTTATTGTTTTATTTTATGTGTATGCGTGTATTGCCTGCATGTAAGTAAGTGCACCTGTGTTGTGCAATGCCCTCAGAGGACAGAAGAGGCCGTCAGATCCCCTGGAACTGGAGTTACAGACAGTTGTTAGCTGCCATATGGGTGCTGGGATTGGAACCTGGGTCTTCTGCAAGAACAGCCAGTGTTCTTAACCACTGAAGCATCTCTCCAGCCCCTGGGGATAAATTTTAAAGGGTTTCCCCAAACAGTAATAAAGAACTAATATTTTAATATGAAAAAATGAAATTAATGCAAAAAAATTCATGATGAATAAAATGTCGAAGACAGGATCCAGCCCTACACTTGCGTAATCCTGCCTCATTAGCTCCACCCTAAACCTGGCCCTGGTTCCTGTGAAACTTTATTTACCCAAAGTGACAGCTAGCCTGTTGCAGGTTTTTTTGTTTGGTTTTGGTAGCCCAGCCTGAGACGTCTCTGCCTTATCCTCCCAAGTGTTGGGATTACAGGCATGTGTCTGCAAGCCTGGTTTGTTTTTTGATTTAAAAAATGTTACAAGCTGGATGTGGTGACACACACCTGTAACCCAGCACTCACTCCAGAGGTGGAGATAGGAGGAACTGGAGTTCAAGGCCCGCCTCATTTACACTGCAAGTTCAAGGCCAGCCCGAACTACAAGAGACCCTGTCTCAAAAACTAAACAAAAAACCAAAACAACAACAGCAAAAGTTGCAATATTATCTCTCTGTGTTAGTGATGTTCTCTTCTGACCCCCCTTTTTTTTCCTTTTCTTGGTGGTGCTAGGGATACCCAGGACCATGTGTATGCTAAGCATGTGTTCTGCTGCCGGGTCACATTCTCTACCCTGTGACCCCTCTTTAAATTTTGCTCCAAGGTGAGTGCCTCACTTGGTTCACCCAGTCTTGGCATTGTCGCCCCCAGCTCTGGAACTGAAGCTCAGTGCTATCCCAACCTCGATGTGTGATCATTTAGCAATCTCCTAACCTTTCGTCCTCTTCCTGCCCCTCACCTCCGGGGTGATGAGTATGGGGTCTCAAAGCAGCCACACAGTTAAAGACCTCTGCTCTTCTTTCTGGCTCTCTGTCCTGATCTACTTTTCATGGTGTCCCCTTTCCTTCTGGAACCCCAGCCCCAGCTCCTTCCTGGTTCCTAGTTTGCTCACTTGTGTGATGGAAGAGTTGGACCAGCCTAGTGTCTGGGAAGATTGTGCAAGGTTCTGAATCCAGCATCTCTAGACGCTGCACAGAGAGGACCCAAGTCCCTGAGGTGAAGGTGAAGGTTCATTTGAGTTCCTTTACTCAGAGCTTTAGAGACTTGACTCAGGGTGGGAACATGGTGACCTCTGCCTATCACAAACTCCTCTTGGGGGCTAGCTATGACCTCCATGAATTAAGCCAATGCTTGTAGTACAGGACACCTGAGAGACAAAGTGATCCTTGAAGGTGAGGAGGTTGGCATCCCTTGCCTTGATGGCTAGAAATCCCTTCCAGCTATTGTTTTAATGGTCATATTGATAGCTACCATAGGTAGCATCTCTGACATGTCAAGCACTTGATATGTGTTTTTCCCCTTCATTGGCAGAGCACTCCAGTGAGGAGTTTTTCTTATCTTTAGAGTACGGATGAGAACACTGAGGCTTGGTAGGCTAAGTGCCTTTCTGATGGTCCCACAAGACAGTGGCATTGAGGTCCTGATTCTGACTTGCTAGCTCCGAGGCTTATGTTCTTTCTGCTGGGCCACCTGCTCTGTGCTCCACCACTGAGGTTTGCTTCCAACTGGGCAAACTTCGGGAGAAGAGGGAGGGCCAGGGGTTCTAGGAAACTGGAGTCAGATTCTCACTGCTCTCTGGACCTTCTACCCCACTTTGTGATGCAGCACCCAAAACAGCTGGTCATGACTACTTTCCCTTCATAATCAGAGCAGGGGTTTTCACTCCCCAAACCCTTTCCTGGGCAGTGAAAGAGCTCAGAAGTTTCCTGAAGACCTACTCTAGTCCTTGCTGTGCAACTTTGGACACATCTTAATTCTTCCTCTGCCCACCCTGCCCCAGCACTGGGGATTGAACCAGGTCCTTGAGCATGCTAAGAACACACTACCATTGAGCAACGCTTCCTGCCTTATTTTTACTTTCATTTTGAGACAGGGTCTCACTACATGTCATGGCTGGCCTTGAACTTACTCTGTAGCTCAGGCAGGTTTTGAACTTATGATCCTCCAGCCTCAGCTTCCCATGTAGCTGGAATTATATCACTTTTTTTTATTTCCCGAGACAGTCTTAATTTATAGCCCAGGTTGACCTTGAACTCACTGTCTAGCCTAGGTTGTCCTCAAACTTATAGTGATCCTTTTGCCACCTCAGTCTCCCAAGTGTTGAAATTATACACAAGTGGTACTATCCTTAATTCTTTTCTTTTTCTGTACTGGGTGTTGAACCCAGAGCCTTGTATGTGCCAGGCCCTGTGCTATGTCTCTAGCCACCATCCTTAATTTTTTTTTTTTTTTGGTCTTTTTGAGACAGGGTCTCCCTGTAGCCGCAGCTGGCCTGGATTCGCTACAAAGACCAGGCTGACCTCAAACTCACAGAGATCCACCTGCCTCTGCCTCCTAAGTGCTGATTAAAGGTGTGCGCCACCATGCCCTGTCCTTAATTTTTTTTTAAGACAATGTCTCATGTAATCCAGGCTCCCTAGGTAGCTGAAAATGACCTTGAACTTCTGATCCTCCCACCTCTACTTCTGAGTCCTGGGATTACATGTGTGTGCCGCCACACTCAATTTATATGGTGCTAGGGATTGAACCTAGGGCCTCTTGCTTAAGTGAGCACTCTACCAATTGAACTACATTCTCATCTGATTTTGTTTTTTGTTTTATTTATTTTTAGTTTTTTAAATTATTTTTATTTTTTATATGTATGAGTATATTGCCTGTATGTAGGTAAGTGCACCCATGTTGTGCAATGCCCTCAGAGGACAGAAGAGGCTGTTGGATCCCGTGGAACTGGAGTTACGGACAGGTCTTTTGAAAAAACAACCAGTGTTCTTAACTGCTGAGCCACCTCTCCAGCCCCTTATTTTATTTATTTTGTTTTGGAGTTCAAGGTCTCACTATTTAGCCCAGGCCTGAACACACAGTAATCCTCTTTCCTCAGCCTTCTGAGTGCTGAGATTACAGCAATGCCTGGTCTTAACGTGTGTGTGCTGTGTGTGTGTGTGTGTGTGTGTGTGTGTGTGTGTGTGCAGGCTTTCATGTATGTATGCAGGTATATAAGTGCTGTGGTGCACATAGGGAAGTCAGAGAACAACCTTGGATGTCAGTCCTAGCCTTCTACCTTGTTTGCAGGGTCTCTTGGCTGTTTTTCCACTGCCTATTGCCAAGCTAGCTGGCCTGTGAGCTTTCAGGGAGTCTCCCGTCTCTGCCACTCATCTCCCTGTAGGAGTGTTGAGATGAATGATGCTTATTTTTATGTGGGTACTGGGGATTTGAACTCAGATCCTTATGCTTGCATGATAAGCACTTTTACCCACCAGGCCGTTTCCTTAGCCCATGGTTTTAACTTAAAAAAAGATTTTTTTTATTATTTTTATTTACATTTGTGTAAATCTGTTTGAGTGAATACCTCATGTGTGCAGGTACTCACAGAGGCCAGAGAAGGGTGTTGGATCTCCTACAGCTGGACTTGCAGGTGGTTATGAGCTCCCTGATATGGGGACTGGTGTGTGCTGGGAACCGAACTCCAATCCTCTCCAAGAACAGTATATACACTTAACTGCTGAGCTGTCTCTCCAGCCCTAGCTTTAACTCTTGCTTAGGGACAGTTCACTACTTGTTTGAGGCTATTGGAGGATGGTGGCCATGAAGGAACTTGGTTTCCTGTGATTATGACTGGTTTCCCCAGGGAAAGATGGGGTGCTGAGGTTTAGTGGTGATTCTAGAAGTTTTATGAAGTAGGTGTTCAGAGTTAGTTACCTGGCTGAAAGGAGAACTTGATGCTGCAATCCCAGAGTAAGTCCTGTGAAAGCATGCATGAGGGTGTGGAAGAACTGGACAATTGTGGTGGCAGGGGTTCAAGGGGACACTCCTTAAGGCAATCTTTGGTTTCAAACCCTTGCCTCACTGTATGACACTGGGCAAGTCACCACCCTGACCTAAGTGCCTTTTTGTAGGATGGGGATGGACTACCTACTGTGAATGTTTGTGTATGAGGCTGTGTACGTTGCTGGGTGACACTAGGGAATGGTGGGGGTGGGACCATAGCTTTGTGGGAATGGGTTGGGACAAACCTTGGAGGCTTTCATGGTTTGGGTATAGGAAGGTGTTAAGAAAGGGAGAAGGTGCTTTTCTGTCCAGGACTGGGCCTCCTGATGAAGACTGTTTGGGAACCTTTAATAATATTACTAATATTATCATAGCAACTGATATTTACTGACTGCTTGAATATACCAGACATGGCTCTGTGCGTTATATGCATAATTTAATTTACTTGTTATAACTCCTTGTGAATAGATCCTATTATCTCTGATTTGCAAAAAGCGGTAACCTTATAGCTCTTTGGCGATGCAACTAGGATTTAGGCCCCCATTGGTCTAAGACCAATCTCTGGGACCTCCTACTTTATATTGTTTTTGAGGGGGTGTGCAGGGGAGTCTCAACATCCTTTTTATCTATCTCCATTAGCCTCAAACTCTACTTTGACTCCGTCAACAGTGAGGAATCTGTCCTCTTTTTAGAATCTGGCCTGTGTATGTGTCTGCCATTTATCTGTGTGATGAATGATGACAGTGTGAGGGAAGGGAGAGGTCTAGCTATATTTCTGAGTAAGAGGCAAGGTGGGGGCTCTGCCTGCTTCATTTAGTGGTTTATGTTAGGGCTTGGTACATAGTAATTGCTAAACAAATATTTGTGGAACAAATAAACGAGTGTATACATGGGAGGTTCTCCTTGAGGACTTCAAGCCCTGGTAGATGAGGATGAACTGGTGGGCATTGAGACCAGCTCCAGAGCAGGGTCTATGGTCCCTCTGCTTCTATGTGCCTTCATCTACCATGCCTCTGTTCTCATGGGTGAGGCTGTATCTGGCATGAGAGCACAGGAGAAAAACAGTCAAGAGCATCCTCATCTGTACTATGGATCAAGGAAATCTTGCCTTACCTGGGCACAGGGAAGCTAAGTGAGGTCCAGGACAGGCATGAATGTGGAATGGTACCTCTGTGGGTATGTGTGAGTTTGTGTGAATGTGTGTGTGTATGTGGGTGTGACTCAGCCTGGGCTCAAAGAGTTAAGGAATGAGGTCAGAGTCTCTAGCACAAGAGGCAGGCCAGACTGTTGACCACCAGTGCCCTGGACCAATCCCTAGGGACTGGGGATCTGGCTGGTGAGAGGAAGGGTGAAGGGAAAGAGCTACTGGGGGAGGCAAGAGGAGAGACAGGACAATTAGGGAGAGGAGCGCTTGGCCTCTAGAGAGTAGGGGAGAAGGATTCCTGAGCATTAGACTTCCCTGAACCTGGTCAAGGAGTGTGGAGGGAGGCAGAGAACGACAGCATGCTGGGGAAGATTTAAGAAGGAGGTGTAGAGCCATCTTGTTATTCTGGGGCTGGAAGCTGTCAGAAAACCTGGTGGGGACAGAGGCAACACGAGGGAGAAGGTGTTCTGCAGAGGGGGCTGTAGGACTGGACACCTGGAGCCTCATATGTGCAGTAAGGGGCAGTCCTGGCCTATGCTTTTGACCACTCCCCTCTGCAGGGGTCATAGGCCAGAAACCAGCCTTCCCTGGGTGGTTCTCTCCCCTGGGTTAACTTTCCTCAGAAGGCGGCTCTTGATCTACCCCTGACACTTGGCCTTGGAAACAAGAGACTAAATAAATAGAGTTAATCTCATTTTTAGGCTTAATCCACCATTGGAAATGCCAGCTAGCCCAATGGAGGGCAGTGGCAATCAGTTAAATGCTTTGTAAATAGACTGCTGACTTGGAGGATGAACACTGGTCCCAGAACCACTGCCAAATTTGCTCACTGGGGTTGGATGGACCTTAACTAGTTGACCATCTTTAACCAGATCCTGAAGGGCCTGGCTATTTGCAGGCTGCACCCTAGACCTGCTCCTCCAGTGTGGCATCAGCGATGCTGGGCCCCCCGTCTTCCTCAGTGCATGCCCCCAGCTCCTCACTTCTTATACTCCCTCCCTTTTTCCTTTCTTCTCTCTCTCTCTCCCTCCCCCATCCTTTGAGGCATCACCATGGCATCACAGCAGAGCAGAAACCCAGCTCGATTCACCCACCTCTTCCCTGCTTGCCTGCCTGCGTGCTTGGAGCCCAAGCTCCTGCCTCACAAAGCTTGTGCACCCTCCCCTTCCCCATCCCGTCATCCTGTTCATGGAGGTGGAGGCACAGTGTTATACTGAGGATGAGGAGAGATGGGTCTCAGTCCCAGCTGGACCCCTAAATCTCCATATGTGGCCATGAGCATGCCCATTCCCATTTCTCAGCCTTGGTCTCTCTGTCAATACAATGGGAAGGCTCTGCCTAGATCCTTCTTGACACTTTGGACTTTGTATTGCACTTCAAGATCCAGTTCTCAGATCCACAGCCACTAGCCTTAGCAGGGAAGTGAAAAATTACACCTTCCAATTCCACCATCTCCCCTACCCTATTTCAGCAGGCTTGCCTAGTGGCTGAGGTCAGGGGGTAGACAGCTCTCCTCTGATAGTTCACTGAGCAGTTGAATACAGCTCCTCTGTAACAGAGTCTGCTTGAGTCCTTCTAGCCAGTGGGGCAAGGGGACACTGGACCAAACTGGGTGGAAATGCAGACATGCTCTGTGGGAAGAGGTGAACCCCTTTTTGTTGGAACTCAGAACCCCTAAGTTTATAGGTCTTTATAACCTAATTGTCCCCTTTTCAGTTGCCAGCCTGGCTCCAACTCATCCTTGCCAGAGTCTGGGGGCACCGAGACAGGTACCTGCCACAGGTACACATAAATATCCATTAGTTTCCTGAGCCCATGGCTGTGATCTGCCCTGTGCAAACCAGAGATACTGAACACACAGGGTCCCTATGCACATCAGGGCCACACTTTCTGACTGGTGTGGCTTTCCCCAGGAGCACTGGAGCTTTTCCTGATCTGCTGGCTTCTGACCCAACACCCACCTTGGCATCCAGCTTGTCCATCTGGCCAGCAGCCTGGTTCAATCCATCTAGGGGGGCTGAAGATGGATGGGGGAGGTGGGATTCAGGGTGCCCTGAAGGAGGAGAAAAGGAGGTTCTCGGACTGGTGTCCCCAAAGGTATATGTGTGGGGTCATCCTTTCATAGGATGCTGATGGCAAGGGCTGTTGCCTGCCCTTCCCATTTGTGCTGGGGGCTCTGCTTATTGCATGGCAGTCTAATCCCTTCTGGACTCTAGGTCAAGTTTTCCTAAGGGGGTCTTCATCTCTTCTACCAACTGAAGCCCAGAAAAACATCAGACGAATTCACTGAACACCAGAAGACAGGGTTTTTGGAGCAGCCAATGTCCAGTACTAGAGCCCTTTTGGCTTCTAGACCCCTCCCTGGCTGCCTCCTCTCTCCGGAGTCCACCCCCATTTCCTTGTCCCTGCCCTACCCCCGAAGACCCTGCTGCACCTGCACCCAGCTCAACGCAGCCCCTCCTAAACCTTCTCAAATGTACTCACCATGGGGTCGAAGAGCGGTCTGCAGGGTCCTCAGTTCCTCTGGTTCTCCGGGGGCCTGAGATGTCTCCTGGGACCCAAACACCTGGCTCCTGGGGGGAGCTGCGCCCTGTGCTGGCAGCGGGAGAGGCACAGCCAGTGATTGGCATGTCCCACCCCCTGGCACGCCAGCCTTGGTGGGGGGGCGAGGGAGGAAGGGAAAGAGAGGGAGGGAGGAAAGGAGGAAAGAAAAGGAGGGGGAGCAGGAGGGAAGCCTCAGGCAGCATCTGGGGTTGCACTAAGTCCTGGAGTATGCCCCCCTTGGCCACCAGGGCACCCACTTTGAGCCCCGAGACAGAGGAGGCAGGACATGAGGAAGGAGAGCCCAGGAAATGCTAAAAGTCCAGGAGAAGAGAGAAGGCGGATACAGAGAGACAAACACCCACACCCACTGCACACAGACTCAGCGGCACACACACACACACACACACACACACACACGCGCGCACACACACACACCCTTACAAAGGCACACTCTATTTCCCAGGCTCCTTCTCCACCCAATCTGAAAGCCCCTAACTCGTGTGCACCATGTCCCAACACACATGCCCGGTTATTCACATGCTTGCTTCCTTTACATACATGCCCTCCCCTCCCCCTGCACATGCCCACGCGCCCACCCACCCACCCACCCCACCACACACCCTGCCCTTCCTCCCTGCTGAGAGGGAGCTAGATTCCTTCTGTTTGGAAATGACACATTGGGCCTCACGTGAGAGGCTCCAACTTGGAACAGACCCAGAGGGCTGGCGCACCCGCCCTAGGGCTGAGCTACGACGTGCCCGTGTGCTGGGCAGTGCGCTCTAGAGTCTGTAGAGCGGAGGTCCGAGGGTACCTGAGTATCTGGTTTGTGGGGAGGCGTGGGGGGCCGTGTGCTAGCTCCATATGCTGTGGAGTGAGTGTCGGGCATGTGTGCGTCCCTGTGTACTCATGTCACCAGGCAGCCTGCGTAAATTCAGGTGTGACCCTGCGGGTCTGGAGTCAGGACCCGCTTGCGTGTGTCTGTTCTCAGTGTGTGTCTGGTGTGCCCAACTGTGGAATTTGCTAATTTTGACAAGCGAGGCAGCCTCTACCTCCCTGCCTGCTCCACCCCCAGCTTCCCCTTGGAAGACAGACAGACAGACAGACAGCTCTCCTCCCAGCTTGTCAAACTCTGTCTCCCCTGACTCCTACTCAGGGCTCACAGGTGTGTACCTGGGGAGCCCGAGTAAGAGTCTCCCTATCTCCCTCAGCCCTAATATTCGGGCCGCAGACCTTCCCCTAGGCTGGTTTAGATTTCTGTGTTGAGTTTCCCCAGAGATAGAGACCCTGGGGGGCCCTTTGCCATAGAGACCTGGGTCTAGCAACGCCCTAGAGACCTCCTGGGGAGCTGACCGTAGAGAAGTGGGAAACGTGTTCTTTGCCCCATGGGCTGCGGTGAAGCCCTGGGAGGGAAGGACTGCCGTGATATCCCCATTATGTAGGTGAGAATGTGATGAATTCGTGGTGAGCTACTGTTTGGACTCGGTCCTGGGGGCTCTGGAGTCTGGGGCTTGGCCAGCAGCCACAGCACAGGTGGTAGGTACATGTGGGGACACCTATCCTCTTGAGAAGTCATGGTGCCAAGAGGCACCCAGTGCGCCTTCTTTTTGTATTTGGTCAGCTACTGCAGCTAGGAGAGGAATCCGAACAGTTTTTCCTACCCCCGTGACCCCCCCCCCCACGGCGGGGGGGGTCATTAAACCCTCAGGGGTTAGGTCAGAACTCAAACAGACCCTGCACCAGGCTGCCCCCTGCTGGGCTGTCCTTAGATTGATGGTTGCAGGTTGTGAGCGCAGTGGGGGTGCGTGTACTTGTGCGCATACACGTGGCTGAGCGTGGGGATGTCAGGCCTCCACACTCAACATCCATTTCCGAGTCTGAACAAACTCCCTCTTTACCCCTCCCCCCAATCTCCTTGGTGTCCCTTTTCTCCCACCGCCTCTGCACATGTCCCTTTAGAAATAAAAACACTTATTTTGTGGGCGGGAGGGGAGGGTGTCCAGCTTTCCCCTGCCTCCTTTTGAGTGCACCCCCCTGGCCTAGGCGGCTGTCTTGACTCTGCAGCCACAAGGCTGGAGACGGGAGGTGGGGTGGGGGTGGGGCTAGTGCCCAGTCCTCCGGTTATTGTATCACTCTGCTTCCCTGCCTAGCTTGGCTAGGTCCCTTACCAGATGGGGAAACTGAGGCACGAGGGAAGAAGGAAGGCAGCGCGCGGAGAAGCGCTCCCGCCTGGCTTGCTCACCACCCCCGCACCCGCGCCGGATTTAGCCGCAGGGAGGCTGGGAACATTGTCTTTATTTTAAGCCGCCGAGTGCAGCACGAACGCCACTGCTCCCGACAAAGGGCTTTGCTAAGCGGCTGCAGGCGGCGCACGTGGGGGTCCGGCCCCGCCCCCGGGTGACTCCCCCCCCTCCCGACTCTGCAGCCGCCCTGACCACTCTCCAGCTCTCCTGAGGCTATTCAGGTGCGGCTTGGGCCTGGGTGGGCTCTGGGTCTGCGCGCCTGCTGGCTGCTATTTTTGGTTACCGTTCGATGACTCTGTTCCATTACAAACTCTCACGGTGGAAAAAGAGAGCAGTTGTACTGGGTTCGAATCCAGCTTTACCTTGGTACAGTTGTGCAACCATGGACAAGTTAGAGCAGCTCTAGGTCTTTTTAATCTATGACGCGGGAACAGAAGTACCTCCCTTGATGGGGCTGTTTCATCAAATAGTGGCACATGCAGCTTCTGAAAGAGAAAGCCATTATTGCTATTTATAATAGGTATTATTGAGTGCTAACTCCTGTCAGCTCCTATCAGGAGCTGCGAAGTGCTTTGCATTCATTAACCCATTGCTTGCTATTACTCCCATTTTACAGATTGAATAAATTAACAAACTGTGCATCCCTAGGGCTGTGCAGAGGGTTCAATGTGCTTGAACAATCCTGGGGTTGGGAATGTGCTGGGAGCCTAGGACCTGCAGGTTGGGAAGGACTTGTGGGATAGCATTTGTCTTTAAGCTTTTAAAAATTGCATTGCTTATTGTATGTGCATGTACATGTTAGGGTGCTTATGTGGAGGTCAGCCAACAACTCTCTGGAATTGGTTCTCTCCTTCTACCCTATGGGTCCTGGGCACTGAATTCAGATCATAAGGTTTGACAGCAAGCACCTCCACTCGTTGAGCCATCTCACCTGTCCAGATAATATTTTTCAAAGACCTCCGTGGGGTGGGAGTGTTCGCGTTGAACTTTCGCATCCTCTCTTTATTTAAGTGCTCAGCCCCGGCTTCAGTCCCGATCAGAATCTCAAACTTAGCCTAACCTTCCACTGCAGAGGCTCCTTTCCTGGTCCTGGAGGATGGTGGTCTTGGAAAGAGTTCTACTCCTCCTGTCCTGCCAGGCCCAGGAAGCACAGGTGGTTGGTTCTCAGTGTCCTGGCAGAGGATGGCAGTTCAGCCAGCCAGAGTCTGAGAAAGCCCCTTCGCTCTTCCCTGCATTGTCTTAGGGCTTCAATCTTACCTCCCCACCTTCCCCTTCATCCCAACAGACTACTTCCCAGATTTATAGGGAAAAACTATCCTCCAGGGTGGAGTTTCTGATGGAGTTTGGCCCAGCAGTGAGGGGATAGCAGATGTAGCCATGACAAAATTATGGGTCAAGAAATGGAGGACTTAGTCTGGTTCCTAAGATGAGCCCTCATAGACACAATTCCACTCAACGAATGCTTTGCCTTCTGGGCTGGCTTGTGTCGGGTTCCTTAGAGCAAAGAATGGGGAAGCAATCCAGATCCTTCACTTCGAAGCCTGTGAGCTTGTCCAGTGTGTTTTCCCCAGCCTGGTGTGACTGAGGTAGAGCAGAGCGCTCCCTGGCCCTTAGTGAGGTGGCACTGGGATTCTGACTTGGGATGTGAATGCTGGAAACAGAGATAAGCTCAGACCGAGCCTCAGAACTGTGTTCCCATGAGAGGTCCCTAAACACCCTCTATTCCTGTCTGTGAGGACAGTACTCAGAGCCCTGGTCATTTGTTCCTGCCTTGGAGTTGGACGTGTCCTGGAAGCATGGTCTAGATCCAGGAAAGCGCCACTTGCTCACGTTAAGGAAACTTCTGTTCCACTCTATCGCCAAAAGCAGTTTGGTCATTGGACACTGGGCCCCAAAGCTTCCACAGTATAGATGCATCCTGGCCCAGGTCTAGCTCCCAGGAGAAACTGCTGCATAGGTGTCCATGGAGCTTCCAGTGAAAATGTCAGTGGGAGTCCAGGCCTAATGCCCGGGTCTTCCAGATTTCTACCTTGATCTACCTTTATCAAGGTCCCTGCCCTGACTTTCCTTGTTTCCTTCCCTTCCTCGTATTTCCCTCCCCTCACCCCTTGGACATCCTGTTTTTGAGTTCCATCAAAGTGCAGAACCAGTTGTAGCCAGAAAGATCAGACAGGAAAGTTTAGGAAGCAGGGTATTTAATTTAGGCTGCAGCTTGGTCCCGTGGGCTCAAGGCTCAAGGTCTGGATCCCAAAGGGAGGAAACATACATCTTTTACACCTTCTGCATTGGGTTACAGTGGGAAGGAAACTTACACATTGATTGGCTAACGGCAAGTCTTAAAACTAGACAAATTTGTTATGAGATAGTTCTTAGAAAAAAAAAAGTTAAAAAAAATCCCTTGTCAAGAAGTTCCTGTGAAAGTCCCAACCGAGAAAAACAAAAAGAGCTTCTGTCCCGGGCTGAAATTGCAGTGTTCTGACCACAAAACCTGTCAGCAAACATCTAGCTGGTAAAGTGGTGGACATTTGATGGGAGAAAGAGAATATGGATTAAATCTTTACTTTCCTTGACTACTCCCTTAGCCTCTATAGCATGGGAATTCCAGGGCAACCTCACTGGCTCTCCTCACCCTCCTCACCCCTGCATGAGAATCTTGCCTCTGCAGACACACCAAGTGCATCTGGGGCTCCTGGCTGGAGTGGGGTGAGGTTGGAATGCTGTACCTGGTTGGACAATTTTAGTGGAGTACTGGCCACCCTCCGTGCCTCCCACTACATTGCCAAAGGTAAGGCCCAGCTCTGTGCCCAGATAGGCTGGGTGAGGGGCAGAGCTGTCCTGGGGAGTGTGTCCCATGCCACGTGCCCATTTTCATTCTCAGGGAAGAAAACAGTTAACACGTCTCATGCCCTTACAGTGCAGGCCTTTCCTTGGCAGAGGTGCATAAACAGTGGTACCCTATTGCCACCCAGAAGGTGCAAGGAGCTGGCTGCCCTTTCCTGAAAGTGTACAGGTTATCACAGTTATAAAGAATAGCTTTTTTATACCAGGGCATGGTTGCTCACTCGCTTAATCCCAGTGAGAGGCAGAGGTAGAGGCAGGCTGATCTCTATAAGATCGATGCTACCCTGTTCTGGGTAGTGAGTTCTGGGCCAGCCAGGGCCACATAGTGAGATACTCTCTCAAACAAATACCCACCCCAATCAGTTTTTTACGTGTGTGTGCGTGCGTGCACACATGTGCGTGTGTATTTGTGCTCTCTTGTGCAGGCACGCTGGAGGCAAGGGGCACATGGGATTAGAGGAGTCTCTTTTCTTCCACCATGTGGGTGCCAGGGATGAAACTCAGACCAGGCTTGGCAACGAAAGCTTTTACCTGTTGAGTCATGTCTAGCCCCACAGTCAGAAGCCCTTTACTGCACATTCTCATTTAATCGTCACAACACTTCCTGATACAGGGCAGTTATGGTCTGTCCTAGTTTGTTCTTCACTGCTGTGACAAAATGCTCTGACCACTACCAACTTGGGGAGGAAAGGGTTTATTTAGCTTACATACCCCAGGTCACAGTTCATCTGGGAGCCCAAGGTAGGAACTCAGGGCAGGAACCTGGAGGCAGGAGCTGGAGCACAGGCCATGGAGGAATGCTACTTACTGGCTTGCTTCCCTGGCCCCTGCTCAGCCTGTTTTCTTATGCAACACAGGCCCACCTGCCCAGGGGTGGCACCACCCACAGTGGGCTGGACCCTTCTGCATCACTTATCAAGAAGATGCCCGTCAGACATGGCCACAGGCTAGTCCAATAGAGGAAATTCCCCAATTGTGGCTCCCTCAACCCAGGTGTGTCAAGTTGACTCTAAAGCTATCCAGCACATGGTCTCTATTTTGCTGATAGAAAATGGAGACCTAGAGAGGTTAGGCCAACTCAGCCTGCTGTCTCAACCTCTTCACAGTTTGTGGATTTTGCTCTGGCTTGGAGCCTAACTAGCTGAGAACCTTCTCCACCATCTATAAGAAAGATGGGTTGTCCAGGTCACCTAAGCTGAAGTTCCCCCTGTCCTTCATTATGTATTATTATTGTTATTTTGAGACAAGAGCTCATGTATCCCAAACTGGCCTCTTGCTATGTAGCCGAGGATGACCTTGAACTTCTCCTTCCTTTGCCTGTTGGGATTACAAGAGCACTATCATCCCACACCTGGTTTTATGTGGTGCTTGGGATGGACCCCAAGGCCTTGAGAACACTAGGCAAGCACTGAGCTACAGCCCCAGCCCTGAACTCTCATTATTTAAGGAAAGTTTTCATATGCCAAGTGTGTGGTAGCCCGGTTTTTAGTGTTTTACATACTTTAAACTTGTTTAATTTTTTTTTTCTTTTTTGGTCCTTTTTTTTTTTTTTTTTTTTTTTTTTTTGAGACAGGGTCTCCTTGTAGCCCCAGCTGTCCTGGAACTCACTATGTAGACCAGGCTGGCCTTGAACTCACAGAGATCTACCTGCCTCTGCCTCCTGAGTGCTGGGATTAAAGATGTGTGCCACTGCGCCCGGCTTTTTTTGTCTTTTTGAGAAAAGGACTCCCTATAGTCCCAGCTGGCCTGGAACTCACTATGTAGACCAGGCTGGCCTCAAACTCACAAAGATCCATCTGCTGGGACTAAAGGCCTGTGTCACCATGCCCGGCAAGTTTTTTTTTTTTTTTGAGACAGGGAGTCACTATGAAGTCCTGGCTGGCCAGGAACTTGCAGTGTAGACCAGGCTGGCCTGAGACTCATAGAGGTCTGCCTCCCTCTACCTCCCAAGTGCTGGGATTAAAGATGTGTGCCATCACACCAGGCTCATTTAATTTTTATGCAAATTTGATGAAGTAAAATTTTATACCTGTTTTGTAAATGAGGAAACTGAGGCTTGAGTGCCCTTAGATCACACAGCTCCTAGGCACAGCCCAGTCACCCGACTCCTAATTATTACTGTTGCTCTTATTGTAAAGGTTCCCTGATGTCAAGGTACCCACATCATCTACCTCTCTTCTCTTCACTCTCCCCATCCCTGACTGTGGGCAATCAGCCTTTTTGCTACGGTCTAAACCTGGACCCTCAGCACCCCCCTTCCCGCCCCCTTGGCGCCTCCTGTCAGCCTCAGTGCTGACGGAGGCCTGACCAGGGCAGAGATTGATGAGATGTGAGGATTTGAGGCCGCCTGTTTACCCAGTTTGCTTGCATACACGGTGATTAACCCTGCACAATCGAGTTAGAGCCCAGCTCCCTGGCTGGACTAGGGAAGGAGGAGGGGCTGAGCAGCCAGAGCTGATGCTCCTCCGGCCTGGTGTGGGCTTGTAAGAGCCTCAAGGCACCTGAGGAGAAGAAGCTGTGCTTAGCTGCAGTGGAAGAAGCATGTGGAACCGCAGGGGTGTGGCCCCAGCGATCCTTTCCTTACTGGCCCCATCCCCTTTCCACGGAGCCTGGGCATGTCTCCAGTGCCTGGCTTCCCCAGGGAGACCTCTCAACAGGACATGACAGCAAGGCAGAGGGAGCAAGAGGTCGGGAACTGCTGTGTCTGCTTGGGTTTTGGCCCACGGGAGACAGGCCTGTTTCCACTCCAAGTCTCTTCACTTCGTGGGTGACTTTGCATCTCTGTCTTTCCCTCAGATCTGTGAGCAACTTTTCTTTTGAGCACATACATGCCCAGCCTGATCAGGTTTTTTTATTACAACAGCTAGTGGAATGGTTCTGCAAACCACCTCAATATAAGCCCAGCCCCACTTCAGCCCTCCTCACGGGGACCCCTTGCTCCTTTGCCCTGCACTGGGGGACAGGCCTCCAGAGTGCCATTAACTTAAAAACCACACAGTGTAGTTCATAGCATGTTCTACTTCCTCCAGATGAGTGGGTAATGAGTCCATATCCTAAGAGAACAGACTGGAGTGTGTTCAGTACTGTGCTCAGTGCTGAGGAAGGACCAGAGGCTAGAGACAGAAGTCATGAAGTTTCTGAGCTACATGGGGAGAGATAATCTTGGGAGAGCTTCCAGGCATACTAGAGCTCATAAATTTCCTGGGACTAGGGGTGGGGTGAGGGTGGAGAAAGGCAGAGGGATGGTCAGCAGAAGCTGGGCCTGGTGAGGACAGTGTATGCTGGGTGGAAGAGGAGGATCTGGTTCTTGAGGTTATACATAATCTCTATGTTGGGAGATCAGACTGGGTCAAGTTGGAGCCATATGGAACCCTGTCAAAGAGGAGTTATAAGCTTTTCTCCCATCCTCTGTTTGCCGCCATAAGTTAGGTATAGATGAAGACAAAGATGGACTAGATGCCTCCAAGGAACTCAACCGTCTTCGATGTTCTTTGAAGATAGGATACCTGGGGTTTGACTGAGTTCGTTTTTCTCTGCAGATCCCTCTTTGAGCTTCAGGTTCCTGGGAAGTAGAACGGGAGGTTTAGGTAGCAAAATCTACTTTGTTAGTAAGAGTTAGGTATAAGAGGAAAGGCTTTGGTGATAAAACAGGAAACTGGGCTGGCTAGGTGGTTTGGTGGGTATAGGCGTTTGCTTAGCGAGCCTGATGACCTGAGCTCCATCCCTGGAACCCATGTAAAGGTGAAAGGAGAGAACTGACTCTATAAAGTTATCCTCTGACCGCCACAAGTGTGCTTGACATTCAGGCCCAGACACACACACACATCATGTACACATACACAAACACACAATAATGATAAATTAAAAACAGAAATAAGGGGGCTGGAGAGATGGCTCAGCAGTTGGGAATGCTGACTGTTCTTGCAGAAGACCCGGGTTCGAATCCCAGCGCCCACATGGCAGCTAACAACTGTCTGTAACTCCAGTCCCAGGGGATTCAACAGCCTCTTCTGTCCTCCGTGGGCATTGTACAACCCGGTGCACTTACCTACATGCAGGCAATACAAGCATACACATAAAACAAAAATAATAAATAAAATATTTAAAAAAACAGAAATAAGGGGTTAGAGAGATGGCTCAGTGGTTAAGAGCATTGGCTGCTCTTGCTGAGGACCCAGGTTTGATTCCTAGCACCCACATGGTGGCTAACAACCATCCATAACTCCAGTCCCAGGGGATCTGATGCCTTCCTCTGACCTCCACGGGCACTGCATGACATGGGTGCACTTATGCACATGTAGGCAATACATTCATATACATAAAATAAAAAAAAATTTTTTTGAGACAGAGTCTCCCTGTAGCTCCAGCTGGCCTAGAACTTGCTATGTAGACCAGGCTGGCCTTGAACTCACAGACATCTGCCTGCCTCTGCCTCCCGAGTGCTGGGACTAAAGGTGTGTGCTGCCATGCCTGGCAATAATAAATATTTTAAAAAGAAAATGCAAAAATTCAATTAAAAATGATTTTTCTAATTTTATTTATTTAATTTTATGTGTATGAGTGTTTAAAAATAATAAATTAAATTAAAAATAGAAATAAAACAAAACAGAGTGGACAAGATATCTTAGGAGTAAAGGCACTTGCCACTGATCCTGATGACCTGAATTCAATCCTCAGGATCTATGTGGTGGAAGGAAGAACCAACTCCCTTAAGTTGACCTCTGGCCTCTACACATGCATCATGGCATGCAGCCCACCCCTTAAAATAAATGTAATTAAAAAAAACCGAAATCAAAATCAAATCAAACCAACCCAGGAAATTAGTTGGGACTTTTTTTTTCCCAGTTGGAAACCTATTAGAGCCTTTTAATGTCAAAAATGTATTTATTTATTATATTTATTTATTATATTTATTTATTTATTTATTTATTTTTGTTTGAGACAGGATTTCACAGATCCTTGAACTTGATGTGTAGCTGAGGATGATCTTGACCTTCTGATCCTCCGGCTCCCACTTTCCAAGTGTTGGGATCACAGACATGAGATACCAGATCCAGTTTATTGCAAGATCTTTTTGCCCTGGAGTATTTTACAGGCCTGGTTGCAGAGAATCATGCTTGGGTCCTCCCTAGCTAGTGTGCAGAGAAACCCTCCAGTCCTGACATAGAATAATTTTTGGCATCTCCTGTCAGGCCTGAATTTTTGTCCCCTTCAAGGGCTTCCTTTCCTGGACTCCGCCTTTCCTGGATGCTGCCCACCTCTGGTCCACTTCCTTTGCTCTCCTTGGGGTGCTCTTTCTTGTGCTGGACTTCCTGTGGTCTCCCTGTTTAGTCCCTTAGAGGTCTCAGACTTCAGTCTAGCTGTCCCTTCCCAGAGCCTTTCCGGTTCCTAGAGGACCTGAGGTGCACTATTTGGGCTCTTCTGACAGGGGCCAGTGTGGTGGTCATCCTCAATCCCACACTGTGGTTTCCTGTTTTTCTTTCTCTTTCTTTTTCCTTTTTCTAAAAAAAATTCATGTGTATATGTATGTGCCTGTGTGACTATATGTCACTTATGTGCAGGTGCCTGAGGAGATCAGAAGAGGTTGTGAGTTGCCTGTCGTGGCCACTGGGAATCAAATTCTGGTCTTCTGGAAGAGTTGGAAGCTTTCTTAATTGCTGAGCCATTTCTCCAACCCCGGGTTTCCTGGTCTTAATCCCAAACCCTAGCCCCAGGCTGAGTCTTAAACCCTAGCCCCCAACCTTAATCAACAGGTCTGGTTTACCAGTCTCTGGTTCACAGCACTAAACACCTATTCCTCAATCCCCAGCTCTAAGCTCTAGTCTTGCTTCCCACCTGTGGCTTCCAACTTTCCTTTCCAAAGTGGTTTCTGACATTCTGGGTCCTTAACGGTTAAGAAGCAGTTCCTTTCCTCTCCCCAGCTGCAGCTGCAACCTACTTGGTTTTTGGGACTGGGCCAGAGGAAGGCAACTGAGCCTATTGGGGTGAACCCCAGGAGATGAGGACAAGTATTTACAGTCATAGTGCCACACTCCCAGCCTGGTTCGAAGTGAGGGAACCCCTTGCAGGCAAAAAATACAGATTACAAAAGCAAGAACAGTCAGGTAAGTGGGATGTTGGAGTGTGGGGGAGGTATATTAATTTTCTGTTGTCTGTAACACAATACCACAGACTGGGTGAATTATAAAGAAGAGAGGTTTATTTTGGCTTATGATTCTGGGGGTCTAAGGTTGAGGGACTGCATCTGGTGATAGCCCTGAGGCAGTCCAGAGCATCACATGGCCAGAAACATGGAGTATTCACTCCTGTATGTGTCTTTTGGACTCCCTCCTTCTTATAACAATGCCAGTATTCAATCATGTGGCGGGTAGGAGATACCATATTGATGACCTTATTTAATCTTTTTTTTTCTTAGACAGCATCTTCCTCTAGTCCTAGCTGGCCTGGCCTAGAACTCACTATGTAGACAAGTCTCACAGAGATCTGCCTGCCTCTGCCTCCCAACTGGTGGGATTAAAGGCATGTACCACCATGCCCAGCTAATCTTTAAACATCTTTTTAATACATTACATTTTATTTACTTGTGTGTTTGTGTGTATGTGGTACATGTGCCATGGCACATGTGTAGAGGTCGGAGGACAACTTTGGGGAGTTGGTTCCTCCGTGGGCCGGAACTCAGGTCATCAGGCTTGGGTGCAAGCAGGTTCATTCACTGAGCCATCTCAGTATCCCACCATTATCTAATTCTCCCCCTCCTTTGCTTTTTTGCAACATGGTCTCTCGCTATGTACCCCTGACAGGCCTGGAACTCATATGTAGACCAGGCTGGCTTCCCAGTCACAGAGATTCACCTGCCTCTACCTCCCTAGTCCTGGGATTAAAGGCATGTGCCACCATGCCTAGCATCTAATCTCAAAGGTCCCATCTCTAAACACTATTGTCAAATTGTTTTCTTTTTTTTTTTTTTTTTTTTTTTTGTCTTTTTGAGACAGGGTCTCCCTGTAGCCCCAGCTGGCCTGGAACTCACTATGTAGACCAGGCTGGTCTTGAATTCACAGAGATCCGTCTGCCTCTGCCTCTCAAGTGCTGGGACTAAAGGTGTGCACCACCATGCCCGGATTTTTAAAAAATATTTTATTTATTATTTTCCTGCAATGTGGTGGAGGTCAGAAGAGGGCTTCGGATTCCCCTGGAACTGGAGTTAAGGATGGTTCATAGCTGCCCTGTGGATGCTGCAAATCGAACCCGGGTCCTCTGCAAGAGCCGTCAGTGCTCCCAACCCCTGAGCCATTGCTTCAGCCCTGTTTTCATGTTTAATACCTCACAATGGGAGTTCAATTTCAACTTGAGTTTTGGAGGAGGTAAACCATACTGAGACCATTGCATTCTTGCCTTAGGTCCCCTCATGCTGCCTGTGGCGGATTGGAATTTGACAGGGTCTAGACTCCCTGGAGAGGCAAATCTCTTAGGCCTGTCTGTGAATGACTATCTAAATTGGGTTAATGGAGGTAGGAGGATCTTCCTAAATATGGAAGGCAACATGCCTTGGGTTGCGGTTCTGGGCTACATAGAGGGAAGAAAGCTAGTTGAGCACCAACGTTCATCTCCCTCTGCTTCCTGGTGGAGGCCATGTGAGCAGTTGCCTCTCCTACCTCCATCCTGCCCCCACTGCCATGAATCCCTGCAGTGCTCACTGTACCCTCAAACTGTGAACCAGGATAACCCTTTTTCTCTTAAAGTTGCTTTTTGTCACAGTAATGAGAAAAATAGCTTATATGCTCCCTAAAACTCTAACATATAAAATGTAATCATGTCACCGCCCCAAACCCAAAGTCTTAAATTGTTCCAGCATCAATTCAAGAATACAGAGTTCAAGATCATATTTGAAATTCAAGGCAAATGCCTTCTAGCTCTGAACCTGTAAACTCAGACCAACTGATTCGTAACGGGCAACAGGCAAGTAGAAAAGACTAATCATCTCAAAGCAAGATAGAAACCAGCAGGACATAGAAAATCAGTAAGCTCCCAGTCTGGCATCTCCTGTATGTTATATGAGGGGGTTGGCCCCTACTACATATGACTTCGCTGGCCAGTCTAAATCACAACTGTCTGAGGCAGGGGGTAGGGGTGACTGTACGCAATATCACTGGTTTGTGTGGCATGTGGCTGGACGTGCTCCTTTTCTGGGGTCACTACTCCTGTCCCATTCCCATGGCTCTACTAGGTATCACCGAATTGGGCATTCTCTGTCCTAACCTGTGGCAAACTTCTGTTTGGCCTCTCAGGCTTTCTTAGGAAATCTGGGTGGAAGTTACCCTTACACTCTGTATGCCTCCAAAATCAGCTTCATGTGGATATGGTGGTTAGGTGGAACACTTGGCTAGAAAGCTGAAATCTGGTGTTAGCTCTAGATAGTCAACTTATGGAAAGTACCTTGATTCAGTCCTTGAAGCAAGTGTGCACAGGCCTCTGGGCCTGTGAGGAGAAGGGGGGCTCTTAAAGAGTTTTGAGATGTCAGTGAGCCTTTCTTCTCAAGTTATCTCACTAGGTAGCTCATGGGTGTTTCTTATCTGCGCAATCTATACTTTGGCTCCTATCTTCAACAAACTTTTTGCTCCTTTTCTTTGACAAGCTGTGAATTTTCTAAATATTTCTACTGTAAATCTGACTAAGTACAGTCAACAATACCCATGCCACAGCCTACACCTTCTGAAATTGCCACTAAATTAGTTAGTGCATAATTTCCAAGTTCAACTTTTTATTTTTTTTGAGACAGGGTCTCCCTGTAGCCCCAAATGGCCTGGAACCTGCTATGTAGACCAGGCTGGCCCAGATCTCACAGTGATCCACCTGCCTCTTCTTCCTGTGTACTGGGATTAAAGTACTGAGTACTGGCTCCAAGTTTAACTTCCCATGAAGTTTTAGGGAACAGACACAATGCATCCAAATTCTTTTCCATGATGTAACAAAGGAAATCTTTAGTTATTTCCAGCAGACCTCATTTACATTTGAGGCAAGGGTCATAGCTTCTTTGTCCTCTAGGTCCTCACTAGCATCACTTACAATGCTCCATGCACCTTAAGTTTTTTTAATATAGTTCTCCAATCTCCCCCACCTCAGTTTCATATAGTCCAGGCTGCTCTCAAACCCAATATGTAGCTGAAGATGACCTTGAACTTCTGTCCTCTTGCTTCCACCTCCTAAGTTCTGGGAGCTTCCCTGAAATTCTTCCAAGCTCTGTTTGTAATCCAGTTCCAAAGGCACTTCTGCATGTTGAGGCATTTGTCATTTGCAACAATCTACTCTTGGTACTAATTTTCTGTATGGTTCTCTCCTCCCTATAACAAAGTATCGGAGGCAGGTTAATTTTATAAAGAAAAAGAGATATTTTACTGTATTTATTTATTTTTAAATTTTTTTCTGATTTATTTAGTTTTTTTGTGTGTATGAGTGTTATGCCTGTATGTATGTAAGTGCACCTGTGTAATGCAATGCCCATGGAGGCCAGAAGTGGGCGTTGTATCCTCTGGAACTGGAGTTAGAGATGGTTGTTAGCCATATGGGTGTTGGGATTCAAACCCAGGTCTTCTTCAAGAGCAGTCAGTGCTCTTAACTGCAAAGCTATCTCTCCAGCCCCAAGAGATTTTTTATTTTTTAGCTTACTGTTGTGAATGTTGAAGGTCTGAACAGCATGGCACAGGCTCTGGTGAGAGCCCCCTTACCCTAACACACATGGTGGATGGCAATGACAGAGGTGCATGCGGGAAAGCAGATCTGTCTCTCAGATCGCTAGACAAGGATTGAGCATGCACTCGAGAGAGACTGGGTGGGCCCTGTCAAGTGCGGACAGTGGCAGTTCTACTTCACAGCACTGGTAGGGTTAAAGGATTCAGACATGGTAGATGTTAGAAAGTGCCTGGCTCTGGGCTGGAGAAATGGCTCAGAGGTTAAGAGCACCGATTGCTCTTGCAGAGGATCTGGGTTTGATTCCCAGCATCTACATGGCAGCTAACAACCATCCCTAACTCTCTAGTTGCAGAGGATTCAATGCTTTCTTCTGATCTCCATGGGCATTGCATGACACGGGTGCATTATACACATGCAGCCAATATACTCATACAGTAAAATAAAAATATTAACTAAAAAATATAAAAAAACAAAAAATAATAAAGAAAAGTGCTTGGCTCAGAATAAGTATTACGGTTTTAAAATTGTTTATATGAGGCTGGGCATGGTTGTGCATGCCTTCGATTCCAGCACTCGGGAGGCAGAGGCAGACGGATCTCTGTGAGTTCAAGGCCAGCCTGGTCTACATAATGAGTTGTAGGCCAGCTGGGGCTACAGGGAGACCTTGTCTCAAAAAAATCAAAACTAAACAAAAAAATAGTTTATTTTAAAGAAATGTGTTTTTCATGGTGCTGGGAAATAAACCAAGCTTCACTTGGGCCAGGCAAATGTTCCCCCACTGAACTGCACCCCACCCAGAGCTCCATGGCTGCAGCTGTGATTACTGTTATCGCTGTCACTATTTCTGCCAGCCAGCTCCATTTGGATGTCTAGAATCATCTCTCAGACATGACTCATCCCAACCCCCAACTTGCTCTATCTGCAGCATTGCCTGCCTCAGGAGATGACAACTGGGCCTTCTAGACACGCAGGACAAAAATCTTGGAGTCATCTTGTCTTCATTCTTTCTCTCACATCCCAAATCTAATTCATTAGGAAACCCCATTGTCTTTCCCTGAAATATATTCAGAATGTGGCCTCTGTGGCCTTTGCCCATGTTGTCCTGAGTTACAGCCTCCCTACTGTCTTGTTTCTATTCAGGGTGATCTATGCTCTGTTCCCAACACAGTGTCTAGAAGGTTCTTTTTGATATATAAGTTAAATCACATCCTTCTGCTGTTCAAAATGCTCTGACTTCCCATCTTTTCCTGCATAATGACCTGCATGACCCTGTGAGAAGCCTCTGCCTCTAGGAACTTCCTGCCACAGCACCTCACTGCCCTGCTGTTCTTTATTGGGGGGTGGGGGGTCTTTTTGAGACAGGGTCTTCCTGCAGCCCTAGCTGGCCTGGAACTCGCTATATAGACCAGGCTGGCATTGAACTCACAGAGCTCCGCCTGCCTCTGCCTCCCGCGTGCTCCACCATGCCCGGCTGCGCTGTTCTTAGATGTGCTAAATATTTTCCTCCTCGGGGACTTTATACTCCTGTTTTTTTGCCTGGCAGAACAAACTGTCAGGTTTCTACAGATGGAGGTTATGGGAGAGATTGCACAAAGGGTTGAGGGGTTGGGGCAGTGAACCATGCAGAGTTCAAGAGACCTTGTGAGGCCTCAGATTTAAAAGTCCTTGAGGGCTGGGAAATGACTCAATGGGTAAAGGGTTTGCCACTTGAGTATGAGGACCTGAGTTCAAATCCCCAGAGCACACAAAAAAAGCCAGTGGCAGCAGTGCACATCTGTAATCCCAGTGTTCCTATGGTGAGATAGAGGTGGGGACAGAAGACTCTTTGGAAGCTCGTGGGCCAGCTAGCTTGGTGGTGTACACAGTGGTGAACCATAAGACCTTGCACCAAACAAGGTGGAAGGTGAGGATAGACACCCAAAGTTGCCCTCTAACTTCCACACATGCCCATGGCACATGGGAGGCTACACTTACGCACGTGAATGTAAACACACACAGACTAAAAAGCAAACAAAAAGTCCTTGAATACTCTTGACTGGCAGGAAAATGTGTGTGTGCAGGGAAGGGTTGAGAGTGGGGTAAAATGAGTGGCACAATTTAAGGGAACCCTAAAAACTCAGCAGTCATCGTAGATACTAAAAATATTAAAAATGTTTTATGTATATGAATAGTTTGCCTGTATAAGTATACCATGTACATGCAGTGACCTTGGAGGACAAAAGAGGGCATCAGATCCCCTGGAACTGGAGTATAGAAGGCTGTTAGCCACCATGTGGGTGCTGGAAACCGAACCTGGGTCCTCTGCAAGAGAAGCCAGTGATCTTTTTTTTTTTTTAAAGATGTTTTGCCGGGCGCGGTAGCACATACCTTTAATCCCAGCACTCGGGAGGCAGAGACAAGCAGATCTCTGTGAGTTCAAGGCCAGCCTGGTCTACCTAGTGAGTCCCAGGACAGCTGGGGCTACAGGGAGACCATGTCTCAAAAAAGACAAAAAAAAAAAAAGATGTTTTATTTTACATGTATGAGTGCTATGCCTCTCTGTATGTAAATGCACCCCTGTCATGCAATGTCTGTGGAGGTCAGAAGAAGGGTACTGGACTCCCCTGGAACTGGAGTTACACACAGTTGTTAATTGCCATGTGGGTGCTGGGAATCGAACCTAGGTCCTCTGGAAGAGGCAGCCAGTGCTCTTAACTGCTGAGCTGTCTCTCCAGCCATGAGCAGTCAGTGAACTTAACCACAGAACCATCTCTCTAGCCCCTCATCAGATACTTAATGAACCATTAAAAAATCAAAATGAACGAACAAAACCTATGACAAAGTATTAATCTTTTAGTTAATGACTGAATCAGAATCAGACAGGGTTAGAATTTGGATGAGGCAAGAGTGTGCTGGATCCAAGCAGAATCTGAGTGCCTCACTCGGCACTAGTCTGGGCCCTGTCCTGCTGGACTGTGACTCAAGGTTCTTCTTGGATTGAAATGGTGGGCAGGTTGGGGTTCTGGGAAGGATGGACTGGACCAGGACACTGTGCAGTGGTCCAGGAGAAAATAAGGTATAGAGGCCTGGCCTGGGGGTGGTGGCTTTCATGTGGATTAGAGTTCCTGTGTGAAATGGGTTAGTGAATCTTGCTTCATAAAATCTTTCATGGACTGATTAGGAGACTGGTTAGGTAAATAAAGCTCAGGGAAGGATGTAGCTTGGGACTCACGCAGGGCTTCATGGGCCATGAGGCCCTTACCTGGGTCTCGATCACTGCTAGGATTCCTCACGGCCTCCACGCTTGGTCCCTTCCTGAAGTAAAGGTCAGAATTGGCCCAGGGACCAGGAACCCTAGGTTCTGTTCTGGTTTGTAATTAATGGCTATCTTCCATCTCTCTGTCACTTGATCTCTCCAAGGCCATTAGTATTGGTTCCTATCAGCCCAGGAGGGACAGGAAAGGGCTGAGGAGGAGGAAGTGCCCCGAGGGATGGAGGATGGAGAAGGTCAATCTCAGTGACTCTCCCATGATCCTTCTGGAGCCCAGGGCTCTGTGGATGCAGATTACAGAAAAGCCCAGGAAGATATCAGGAAAGCTTAGGTTAGCTGTGAGCATGATCTTTTTGGACAAGAGTGGGTCCACGTATGAGGCGACACACTTCTAAAGGCAGGACCTGGCCTGGAGGGGAGGGACAGCAGCCTCCCACCTCAGCATTCTCCTCTCTTTTCTTCTTGGTTTTCAGATCTTTGCGCTTACTTCTGGGACAGGAAAGAGCCATAAACAAAGCCTCTTGATTGACTCTCTTCATTTGAATCCATTTTCTACTTCTTTTTTAAAATTTCATTTTATTTTATTACTTTTATGTGTATGAGTGTATTGCCTGCATGTATGTAAAGTGCACCCGTGTCGTGCAGTACTGCGGAGGTCAGAGGAGGCTGTCGGATTCCTCTGGAACTGGAGTTAAGGATGGTTCATAGTCACCATGTGGGTGCTGGGAATTGAACCCGGGTCCTCTCAAAGAGCAGTCAGTGCTCTCAACTGCTGAGCCATCTCTCCAGCCCCCCTTTTCTACTTCTAACAAATCTAGAATAATGATGGGGAAGAGCAAAAATCATCAATTTTTTCACTGTAGCTGAAGAAAGCTTGAAGGTAGAGGTGAAAGACGGTGGGGAATATAGTGTGTGTTGAGTTCTGCCAAGCTAACTACTTGGGATTCAAGTGGAACTCTATTTTTTAAAAAATATTTT
>NW_008341874.1:351068-377038 GCF_000622305.1 Nannospalax galili | reverse complement strand
GGACAGAAGAGGCTGTCGGATCCCCTGGAACTGGAGTTATGGACAGTTATTACCTGCCATGTGGGTGCTGGGATTTGAACCTGGGTCTTCTGCAAGAACAACCAGTGTTCTTAACCACCGAGCCATTTCTCCAGCCCAAGAACTCTATTATTTCTTTTTTAAAAATTTGTTTTTTGAGACAGTCTCACTATGTAGCCCTGGCTGGCCTGGAAGTTGCTATGTAGATCAGGCTCAGCTCAAACTCATAGAGATCTGCCAGCCTCTGCCTTCTGGATGCTGGGATTACAGGCGTGTGCTACCGTGCCTGGCCCTTGCCCTATATCTTAACAGACAGTAGACTATTGTCCTTTTACTTTTTGTTTCTGCTTTTTTGAGATAGAATCTCACACTGTCCTAGTCACTTTCTATTACTGTGATAAAAGCACTGACCAAAACCAACTTGGGCAGGAAAGGGTTTATTTTTATCTTACCTCTCCCAGGTCACAATTCATCACTGAGGGAAGTCAGGGCAGGGACTTAGGGCAGGAACCTGGAGCACAGACCGTGGAGGAATGCTGCTTACTGGCTTGCTCCCTTGACCTCTGCTCAGCCTGCTTTCTGATAACAACCCAGGACCACCTGCCCGTGGGTGGCACTGCCCATAGTGGGCTGGGCCCTCCCACATCACTCAACAATCAAGAATATGGCCCACAGTCATGGGCACAGTCCAGTTCAATGGAGACAATTGAAGCTCCCGTTCCCTTTACCCAGGCCTGTCAAGTTGACAACTGAAGCTATCCCGAACATACAACTGTAGCCCAGGCTGGCTTGGAATTTCCTATATGGCCCAGGCTAGTCTTAAAACTCAATCATCGTTCTTCAGCCTCCCAAGTGCTGGGACATCAGGCATAAGCCACCATATCTGGCTACTTTTTTATCTTTCTGTCTCACAATTGACTCAGCATCTTGGTTCCTTATTCTTTAACATAAATTTTAGATTTTAGAGTAAGAGTTTTTGAATTCCTAAAAACAATTCAACTAAAATTCTTATTATATCACATCATATTTCTATAAATTAATTTGAGGAGGATGTCATTCTAAAGAAGATTAAGAAATTTCCTATCTACTGAGACAATCTTTGTGGTCTTAAAAGAATTTTAAGTATTTTTCTCCATGGAAGTCCTGGGTATTTTATTAATTGCTTGATAACATTTAACTTTTGGTGCTATTCTGAGTAGTACCTTAATTTTCAAAAATTTGTTTTAGATGATTGCTTCCAAGTTATTGCTATTTTGATTTTCATCCAACATCCTGTGTAACCCTCAGTATTTTAATTGTTTATTAATTTTGTTGGCTTAAGCAGGCAAAGGATCGTATTCTTTCTAAATAATATTTTAATGTATTCTATTTTAGTTCTTGTTTTTTTCTTTCCTAGTAGAATATTTGGAAGTTTCCCCCCTTCCATGTTAAGTAGCTGATTGTGCTGTTGAAGAGAATGCATTCAGGCGGGCGTCCTCTCTTGTAGTGGTTTGTTTTGTTTGGTTTTTGTGCTTAGCTGCTTTGCTGTCTGGGCTTCCCACTCTTTCACATGACTGGCCTAGTTTCTCCTCAGTATCTTTTGAGTTTGTTGGTTTCCCACCCCGCATTGCACATTTGTGTGCGGGCACGCTCACCCATGCAGGCAGGTGTGGAGAAAAAAGGTTGATATCAGGACATTTTCCTCTTTTACTTCTCAGCCTTATTTCTAAATTAATCAGTTCATTACTTTTTATTTTATGGGTGTTAGTGTTTTGCCTGCATGTACATACAATGTTTGTGTAATGCCCATGGGGGCCAAGAGGGCATTGGCTCTCTTGGAACTGGAGTTGTGGATTTGTTAGCTGCTGTGTAGGTGATGGGAACCAAACCCAGGTCCTCTGTGAGAGCAGCCAGTGCTCTTAACCACTGAGCCATCTCTCCAGCTCTCCCCATCCCCCCATTTTTTGGAGAAAAAAATGTAGCCACTGCTGGTCTGGAATTCACTATGTAGACTAGGCCGGCCTTAATCTCACAGAGCTCCACCTGCCTCTGCCTCCCAGGAGCTGGGATTAAAAAAGATTAATTTCAAAGGATTAAAGGATTTAAATTAAAAGGATTAAAGGTGTGTGCTTTGATGTCTTAATTCTTAAAGACAGAATATTACCCATCAAATATTAAATGATATTTTACCATTATCTTGGAGTAAGTCAGTTATATATCTATATCTGTATCTATTGTCATAGTTAGTTTTTGTCAACTTAACACAAACCTAGACACACCTGGGAAGAGGGAATCTCAATTGAAGAACTTCCTTCATCAGATTTACCTGTGGGCATGTCTGGGGGACATTTTTCTTGATTGCTGGTTGATGTGGGAGGACCCAGCCCACTGTGGGTAGTATCATCTCTGGGAAGGTGGGCCTGGGCTGTATAAGAAAGGTAACTGCCAGGGAAGACAAGCCAGTAAACAATGGTTCCTCTGAGGTCTCTATTTTAGTTCCTGCCTTCCATCTCGCCTTGAGCTCCTACCCTGGCTTCCCTCCATGGTGGACTGTAACCTGTAAACTGAAATAAACTCTTTCTCCCCAAGTTTTTTTTTTTAATTTTTATTTTTTTTTGGTATTTTTGAGATAGGGTCTCCCTGTAGCTCCAGCTGTCCTGGAACTGACTATGTAGATCAGGCTGGCCTTGAACTCACAGAGATCCGCCTGCCTCTGCCTCCCGAGTGCTGGGATTAAAGGTGTGTGCCACCACGGCCGGCCCCCAAGTTGTATTTGGTCATGGAGTTTTTATCACAGCAACAGAAAGTAAACTAGAACATCTATACATCCCACTACTCCCTAGCCTAAGTGACATGCTTTTGATAGCATGACTTGATAAGAAGATTGCAGTAGGAGGATGTGTGTGTGTGTGTGTGTGTGTGTGTGTGTGTGTGTGTCCCTCTAGGGTACTCAAGTAACAACAGGTAAATTCTAAGAAATATTTCATTTTTTGTATTTTTATTGATTTTTTAAAAAGAACTTCATACACTGTATTTGGTTCATATTCAGAACCCTTCCCTATCTCTACCAGCACCTTACTACCCCACCCGATTTTATGTCCTCTATTTTTTTATTTCTATTTCTATTTTATTTTATTTTTTGTTTTTGGTCTTTTTTTTTGAGTCAGGGTCTCCCTGTAGCCCCAGCTGTCCTGGAACTCACTATGTAGAACAGGCTGGCCTTGAATTCACAGAGATCCACCTGCCTCTGCCTTCCAAGTTGCTGGGAATACAGGCGTGCACCACCACGCCTGGCTATGTCCTCTATTATTTTTTTTTTCAGGCCTATCAAGTCTAATCTGTGTCCTCCAAATGCCCTTCGGTGTATGTCCATCCCCAGCAGATCCACCTACCCAGGTATCTCTGTAGTAGGATATAGAATCCTTTGGGTACATGGCCAAGAATGGTATGCTGGGATCTGGTGGAAGATGTTTGTAACTTTTTGAGGACTCTCACATTGATTTCCACAGTGGATGCACCAGTTTGCATTCCCACCAGCAGTGAATAAGTATTTAATAGGAATTTTGATTTTCTGAATATTTGTAAATTTATAGATACTGATGAATTTTTAGGGCAATAGAGGAGACTTCAGAGGTTATTTGGGGGGAAAGAATCAGGAGAGAAAGGGAAGAGTCAGTAGCTGTTTTCCAAGGATGGCTTTGAAGGAGACCAGAAATGCCAGAATCTCTCACTGTGGTTTGTGCTTTGAGCGTCTCCTCTGTCTCCTCATGGGGTCTTGGAAAGTCAATTAATGTTCAGTGGCACTTGTGGAGCAGACTTACTCGTTTGCAACATGATGAAGGGCTGTTCTCTGCTTCAGGGTCAGTGGAGGGCACAGAAGAGAAGCTGTAAGAAGGCAATCTTATATAAGCCATGCCATCTCTGGACAAATAAGACTCCACAGAAGTGCATGAGGGCTCCTCAGTGAAGCTGAGTCCTCTTTCCTCTTCACAGGAAGAATTAAACAGGATTCTGCATGGCTCTGCAAAAGACACACCAGTCAATGAGACTGAGTATTTTGGAAAAAGTCTGTGGTAGGGTGGTATTTCACACTGTCCAGGAAGCATGGGACTATTCATTAAATGAGTTTGGGGCAATTAACAAATCTAGACAAAACAAAACAGAAAGAGGTACTTTCTACCTTATGTTAAATTTCAGGTAGATTACGATCAAATGTAAAAGCTCAGACAAGTACAGATGCACTTGAGGAATGTGTAGGTAAATAGTTTGGAACTCAAGGAGAAGGGAGTTCCTGCCTATTTTGGTTATTTTTTTGTTTTGAGGCCATGGGGATCAAACCCAGGGCCTTATGTGAGCATTCTGCCACTGAGCCACATCTCTAGCCCTGGCAAGTCTTTTCTACATGTAATCTGAAACACAGAAGGTGAATTTAAAAAATTACAGCTGTATATACTGGCATGCACCTGTACTGGAAGGCTGAGGCAGGAAGATTGCAAGTTCAAGGCTAGCCTAGGCTACATAGTGAGACACTGTCTCAAAAAACCAAGGCATAGGAGTAGCTTAGTGGCAGAACATGTGCCTGGCTTGTGAAGGGCCCTGGGTTTAACAGTCATCACCAAGATGGGTGGGGTGGGAGGTTGGGGGGATGGGGGGTAGTGTGAGGGGTGTGTTGGTTGAGGGGGCATTGGGGGTTAGTGGGGGTGTGGGAGGGTGTGGGGGAACACAAAAGCATGTGGTTTGGAGATGTAGCTATTGATGGTACATTTGCTTAGTGTGCCTGAGACCTTGGGTTTGGTTTCCAGAACTTGAAAAAAAAGAATATATGTGATTAGATAAAATAATAAAAGGCTCTATTTTAAGGCGTTCTAGGTCAGCCAGTGCTGTATAGTACCCTGACTCAAAAAAAAACAAAAAACAAAAAACAAAAAACAACCAACAAGTCAGGCCTAGTGGCAATTTGATCTCAACACTTAGGAGGCAAAGGCAGGTAGGTCTCTGTGAGATGGAGGCCAGTCTACATAGCAAGTTCCTGACCAGCTGGGGTTACAGGGAGACCCTGTCTAAAAGAAAAAAAAAAAAATCACGAAAATGCCAGGCTGTTGGTGCATGCCTTTAATCCCAGCACTTGGGAAGCAGAAGGAGGATCTCTACATCAAGGTCAAGGCTGGCTTGGACTACCCAGTGAGATCCTTTATTAAAAAGAAAGATGGGCCAGCGAGCTAGGTCAGCAGGTAAAGGCACCTGCTGTGTGAGCCTGGTGACCTGAATTCAATCTTCAAAACCTACATTAATGTGGAAAGAGACAGTTGACTATGTAAGTTTGTTCTCTGATCTCCAAATGCTTGCCGTGATGTGCATGCTCAAACACACATCATGTGCACACACACACACACACACACAGTACATGAAATTTAAAAATTAAAATACAGAAAATATTGACTGTGTATGTTAGTAGGCTAATATCTTTAATGTAAAATAGTTACAAATCAACAGAACAGAAAACATAGGCAAAGAATTTGAATAGAAATTTATAGAAAAACGAAATTATAAGTTGATTTTGGTTAAGAGCCCTGGCTGCTCTTGCAGAAGACTTAGGTTCAAATCCCAGCACCCACATGGCAGCTAACAACCATCCATAACTCCAGTTTCAGGGGATTTGATGCCTTCTTTTGTCTCCGCAGGCATTGCATGACACGGGTGCACTTACCTACATGCAGGCATTACACTCATACACATAAAAAAAATCATGCCAGACAAGCATTGGCAGTAGTTTGATAATATCTGGGAAAGGGCCTACATCATTTTTTCATAGTTTTGACTCATATTCACACTTTCAAGACTTGTCCCATGTTTTTCATCAGACTCTTATAATTAGGAGAAGGTGGAAAAAGCCTATGGGTCTATTATTTATGCTGGTAAGATAAATTGTGAAATTATAGAATACAGTGTAATTGTTTTTGAGACGTCTCATGTAGGCCAGGCTGGTCTCACACTCATTATGTAACTAAGGATGACCTTGAACTCCTGATCCTCCTGCTACTACCTCCCAAGTGCTGAGATTATAGGCATACATCACTATGCCTGTTTTATGTGGTGCTGGGTATTGAACTCAGGGCCTTGTGTATGCTAGGCAAGCATTCTATCCACTGAGCTGTATTTCCAGGCCACAACATAATCTTTAATTTTTTTTTTTACGTGTATGACTGTTATACCTACACAAAATATGCCTATTTTCTAAGTGCATCCATGTCAAGCAGTGCCCATAGAGGACAGAAGAGGGCATTGGATCCCCTGGAATTGGAGTTCCAGATGGTTGTTAGCTACCATGTGGGTGCTGGGATTCAAACCTGGGTCTTCTTCAAGAACAGTGAGTGCTCTTAACCGCTGAGTCATCTCCCCCCCGACCATGTAATCTTTAAAAGTGGAATTTTTGGGGCTGGAGAGATGGCTCACTAGTTAAGAGCACTGGGGCTGCTCTTCCGGAGGACCCAGGTTTGATTCCCAGCACTCACATGGTGGCTGGAAACCATCCACAACTCCAGTTCAAGCAGAATCTGATGCTGTCTTCTGACCTCTGAGGGTATTTCATGGCACAGGTGCACTTATATACATATAAGCATACACTCATACACATACAAAAATTGAAATAAAAATATTAAAAAAATAAAAGTGGAATTTTATCTGAGGTGGGAGAAAATTTATTGTTATAGCACACAGAGAGACTCTCAGGCTATATAATATAGGAAATATTCCTGAGTGATTCTGCCTGTAAATGCTGCTGTTCAGCTCTCTACTTTTAGTGAACCTGAGCTTTCAACGGCTGTACCAGCTCTCCAGCCCTCTCTCCTTTTTAATCAGTCTGGGACCCTAGCCCATGAAGTGGTGCTGCCAACAGTTAAGGTGGGTCTTAACTAACCTAATCTAGACCATCCTCCATAGGCAAGCCTCAAGGTTTGTCTCCTAGGTGATTCTTGCATCATCAAGTTGACATGTTTTGCTTCTGTAACTATAAAACATTCATAAAATGAGGCCTGTGAGATGGCTTAGTGGGTAAAGGTGCTTGCTGCTAAGCCGGATAACTTACTTAGGTAACATGTATCCATGTTCCTGAATCAGTGAGAATAGAGAGTCAACAACATGGGTCTCCACTGACTGGTATGGAAAGATGTTCATGTACTATTATCAGAAAAAGAGGTTCTGGATTATAGGAAAAAACCACATAGGTCGGGGCTGGAGAGACGGCTCAGCGGTTAAGAACACTGGTTGTTCTTGCAGGAGACCTGGGTTTGAATCCCAGCATCCACATGGCAGCTAACAACTGTCCATAACTCCAGTTCCAGGGGATCCGACAGCCCCTTCTGTCCTCCGCCGGCATTGCATGACACGGGTGCACTTATCTACAGGCAGGCAATACACGCATACACATAAAATAAAAATAAAATATTTTTAAAAGAAAAACCACATATAATGTAAATTACTTATTTGTTTTCTTTTGGTGATGCTGGGGATGGACTCCATGGCCTTGCACCCACTAGGAAGTGCTCTGCCACTGAACCACATCCCTAGCACCTCTGTGTTTCTCACATGTGAAATGTGCAGACATACATCAGCATGCTAACTAATACATCGGAAATATAGCATTAGGAAGTCATTAAGAGTTTTGTGCTTGTTACCAGCAAATAATCCGTTGCCAGGATGGGTTGCCCAGTCTTTAGAAGATATTGTGGCAAACACTCTGAGCGGGCCTCTGCTAGGAGAACTCCATGCTGGCCCAGTGAAGAAGCAGCTGTGTTAGGAGAAGCAAGCAGCTGAGGGCAATCTCTGGATGTTGAGGGTGGTCCCTAGCTGAGAGCCAGTGGAAGCCTGAGTCCTCAAGGAAATGAATTCAGGCGGGCAACAATGTGTAGAGCTGAGAGAGGAGAGAGAGAGAGGACAGAGAGGAGAGAGAGAGGAGAGAGAGAGGAGAGAGAGGAGAGAGGGGAGAGAGAGGAGAGAGGAGAGAGAGGAGAGAGGAGGGAGAGAGGAGAGAGAGAGGAGAGAGAGAGGAGAGAGAGAGGAGAGAGAGAGGAGAGAGAGAGGAGAGAGAGAGGAGAGAGAGAGGAGAGAGAGAGGAGAGAGAGAGGAGAGAGAGAGGAGAGAGAGAGGAGAGAGAGAGGAGAGAGAGAGGAGAGAGAGAGGAGAGAGAGAGGAGAGAGAGAGGAGAGAGAGAGGAGAGAGAGAGGAGAGAGAGAGGAGAGAGAGAGGAGAGAGAGAGGAGAGAGAGAGGAGAGAGAGAGGAGAGAGAGAGGAGAGAGAGAGGAGAGAGAGAGGAGAGAGAGAGGAGAGAGAGAGGAGAGAGAGAGGAGAGAGGAGAGAGAGAAGGAGGGGAGGGGGAGGGGAAGGGGGAGGGAGAGGAGGGAAGGGGAGAGGGGGAGGGGAAGAACTACTTCCTAGATGGATGAGATCCTGAAACTGCCTGGCTCAGCCCTACTCTGTATTTCCAGGCCCCTCAGAGGGTGAGGCGAGGGGAGGGCAAGGGGAGTTTGATCACAGGCTAGACTGAGTTATGAAGCTTCAGCAGAGCAAGAGATGGGCTAGCTCTGGATTCCGAGGCATGAGCCTGGTCAGTCTTCCCAGCCCGGGCAATCATACTTCCCCAGCGTCACTTTGATCCGCTTACAGCCACCTCCTTGCCTTTCCTTCAGCAACTCTTTTTATTTTTATTTTTTGAATTTTAATTGAATTTTTGCAGTTTTCATACATTATAGTTTGATGGCATCTTATTTTTCAACTAAAAATGTTTTTTTATTTTGTGTGTATGAGCATTTTGTCTGCATGTATGTAAGTGCATCTATGTTATGTAGTGCCTGTGGGGGTGAGAAAAGGGTATCATATCCCCTGGAACTGAAGTTACAGATGGTTGTTAGCTGCTGTGTGGGTGCTGGGCACCAAACCCGAGTCTTCTGCAAGAGCAGCCAGTGCTCTTAACCACTGAGCCATCTCTCTAGCCCCCACTTCAACTCCTCTTCATTCAGCAAATGCTTAGGTCTGACAGTTCTGTGTCATGCCTGTTTTGACCTGGGAACTGGAGGTGCGTGGGGCCCTCACATCATCCTGCACTTCTTTCGTTTCCTCCCTTGGAAACTTTCTGGGTTCTGGGCTGTCTACAGTTTCTTCTGTTTGTAATTTTGCTCCAGATTCTTCTCTCTTCCTCACTTATCTTTCAGTTCTGAGGTTAGATGTTACTTCGTGTGCGTGTGTGTGCGTGCTTTATTTTGTGTGTACCTGTATTGGCTGTGTGTATGTCAGAAGACAACTTACCCTAGCTGATTCTTTCCTCCCACTATGTAGGTTCTGGGAATCAAACTCAGGTACCTACTGAACCATGTCATCAGCCTAGGTGTAACTTCTAGGAAGTGTTTTCTGGTCCCTAAAGTCTTAAATGAGCACCCCACTTCTGAGCTTCCATATTCTTTAAGGTAGGTACAGTCTCAGTCTTTGACACAATTTGTAACTGCTTGGCCCTTTCCCCTAGTCAATTGTTAACTCTTTAAAAAAATTATTTATGGGTACATGTGTGTCTGTGTGTGATGTGTGTGCAGATGCCTGCGGAGGCCAGAAGAGGGTGTTGAATCCCATGGAACTGGAGTGAGAGACAGTTTTGAGCCACCCAATGTGAATGCTGGGAACTGTGAACTCCTGTGTGAGCCATTTCTCCAGCCCCCAGTTGTTAACTCTTTGAGGTCATAGATAGGCCCTTCTTGTTTATTTCTGTATAGTCTAGCATGAAAAAAATTTGAGGAACAGGGTCTCATGTAACCCAGGCTAGCCTCCAAGTCTTGAACTCCTGTTCCTTTTGCCTCCACCTTCTGGAATGCTAGGATTCTAGCCATGCACCACCATGCCTATTTTTCTGTGGTGCAGATGATCGAACTCAGGCCTTTGTGCATGCCAGGCAAGCACTTGAACAGTTGAGCTACATCTTTAGCCCCCTGCTGAAATTTTGTTGAATAAATAAATATTGAATTCAAGGTTCAGAATTAGACTGGTCTCTCTAAACAACCCCACCCCAATCTGTGTCAAGTCCTTGCTTGGCTCATTGTTTTTAGGAACCTATAGATATACGGGATGAATTCCAGTCTCCAAATAACCCAGCTCCATTTTATTTTTCTGTCCTGGGTGCTGCCTACTCCAGGAGAGGTGGGGATGCTGGGACAGGTTGAACTTGTCAGGTCTCTTGGTCCACTGAAACCCAGTGATGGAGAATTCCCAGTAAACCAGGGTTCCTCCTTATCAGCATCAGGGAATTGCTGGTGACCTTGTAGCCCTACCTGAGAAGAAAGGTAGGTGACAGGAGCAGGTGGCTTAAAGCAGTTTGGGCTCCTGACATTGCTAACTGCAGGTAGGTCCAGATCAGCACCTGCCCCAGAGGCCCAGCCTCCAGGAGGAAGGAAAACCTGGGCCCAGAGAACACATTGTTTTCTTCCCTGTTCCAAATCTGTGGCTTTGGCACCTTGGATATCCTAGGCAATCTAACAGATGCTTGTGAGGTTGTCCCCATGTGTCCATGAGGTCATTGCTGAGGGAAAAGCATCAATAATTAGGGGATGGCCGGGATCTGAAGGCCTGAGCATTTGGCAGCTTGTTGAATTGCTGTCTGGTAAGAAGGCCCAGACTCTTACAACAGAATCACAGGGGCATGTTGAAAACCACCCAGACTCTGCACCTCATTCAAGTTGTGTTAATTATCTGGAAGGTAAACTAGAAGTTCCTTTTTTTTTTTGTCTTTTTGAGACAGGGTCTCCCTGTAGTCCCAGCTGTCCTGGAGCTCACTATGTAGACCAGGCTGGCCTCGGACTCACAAAGATCCGCCCCGCCTTTGCCTCCCAAGTGCTGGGACTAAAGGCATGCGCTACCACGCCCGGCAAAATTCCATTTCTTTTTTTCTGAGATAGGGTCTTACTATGTAACCCTGACAGGACTGAACTCTACGTAGACCCGGCTGCCTACAGCTCACAGAGATCTGCCTGCCTCTGCCTCACAATTACTGAGATTAAAGGTGTTCACCACTGTGCCTGGCCTGAAATCTAATTTTTTTTTCAGGGTGGGGTCTTCCTTGTTCCCCAGGCTACCTTCAAACTTTGAGGCTCAAGTGATCCTCTGCCTCACCCCTCTGTGCCTCTAGGACTAAAGGCATGTGCCACCATACCCAATTTAGAAATCTGATTTTTAGCAAGCTTCGAGATTTGGTAACTGCTGCTCAGGGATGTAGCTGACAGCGACTCCTGTCAAACCTTTCCCAGGAGACGGAAGCCTTTGTGATTTTTCATTTCCTTTTGGGGGAAAGTTTTGCAAAGTTTGTGCTTTTACAAAATAAATTGAAACAATGTTTTTACGAAGAATAAAGTTGATTTAGTGTACTTTGATCACATATTTATAATATTTGCAAATTTTATTCTTTAAAAAATTATAACTAGGGGCTGGAGGATGACTCAGGGATTAACAACACTGGCTGTACTTACAGAAGACCCAGGTTTGAATCCCAGCAGCCACATAGTGGCTAACAATCATCTGTAACTCCAGTTCCAGGGGATCTGAAACCCTCTTCTGTCCTCTGTGGGCATGGCATAACACGGGTGCACCTATACACATGCAGGCATAACTCTCACACACATAAAAAAAATGTAGCTGGCCAGGAACTGGCAGTTTATACCAGTAATCATAGCACTCAGGGGAATGGTGGGGAGCATATGGATGCAGAAGGATCCGGAGTACAAAGTCAGCAGCTGTTTAGTGAATTTGAGGTCAACCTGGTATACGTGAGATCCTGTCTCAAACAATAGGCAAACAAGACCCCCAAGTACAATACAATACAATACAATACAATACAATACAATACAATACAATACAATACAATACAATACAATACAACTGTAGCACTTGGGAGTGGTAGGGGGAGGATCAAGAGTTTAAAGTGTTCCTTAGCTATGTAAGTCAGTTTCAGCCAGCCTGGACCCTGTCTCAAGATACAAAACAAGCTACACATGGTGGTGCACGCCTTTAATCACAGCACTTGGTAGGCAGAGGCAGGTAGATCTCTGTGAGTTCAAGGCCAGCCTGGTCTATGTAGTGAGTTCCAGGCCAGCTGGGGCTACAGGGAGACCCTGTCTCAAAAAGTTCAAATAAAAAAAAAAGTAAACAAATAAGATATTAAAAAATGAAACAAAACAAAAAAATCGCTCCCTATTATTCATTCAATAATCTTTTGGGGGACATTAAGATTTTATTTGTATACTTATTATTTATTAGTGGGTGTGTATATGCATGTCATGGTGTGCATATGGAGGTCAGAGGATAATGTTTGGAAATTGGTTCTTGCCTTCTACCATGTGGATCCCAGGGATTAAATTCAGGTTGTCAGGCTTGCCTTTACTGGCTGAGCAATCTTGCTGGCTTTTTTTTTTTTTTTGGTGTGTTTGTCTTTTCTAGAAGATATCCAAGTTAAGGGCACCTGTGTCATGCAGTGCCCATGGAGGTCAGAAGAGGGCATTGGATCTTCTGGAGCTGGAGTGATCAGTGGTTGTTAACTGCCATGTGGATGCTGGGAGCTGAACCCAGTCCTGTGCAAGAGCAGCCAGTACTCTTAACTGCTGAGCCATTTCTCTAGCCCCCGTTACCCCTATTTTATAGATGAAAAAACAAGTCTAGGAGAGCTAGCATAACCTGACTGTGGACACAGAGTCAGTGGCAGGTCTGAGATCTGTTCCAAGCTTTTACTGATTCTTAAGTTTTATATTAATTAATTAATTAAGTAAGTAATTAATCATTTTTTTTTTTTAAGGGCAGAGTCTCCGTGTAGCCCCAGCTGGTTTGGAACTCACTATGCAGACCAGGCTCAGGGTCTGGAGCACTGTGACTAACACACGAAGAGTGCATCCCTCCGGCTATCACATAGACTTTCCATCATCTGCTCCTGACGAGTTACTCACATAATTTGAAAGCTTGAAGGACATGCCCTTTGGGGTACATATTCAGCCTATTTACCATTTCTGAGTCATAACTTCTCACTCTCTGTCGGTTTCCTGTACCAATGTGCCTGTCTCTCCCTAGATAGAACTGAAGACATTTGACTCCAGGATTGGACTGAGTGAATTAGATTCCTATGAATTAGAAAATGTGACTCAGACAAGCAGGATTTATAAGGACACTTAAAGTTGGAGCTGTATGGCCAAATTTGAGCCAATGTAAAAGCACAATAGAGAATATGTCAGGGAGGGGCAGGGGGGAGTGAAGGGAGAGGGAAGGGGAGGGAGAGGAAGAAGCACGAGGTACCAAGAGTGGGTGGAGGAAGAGGAGGAGGAGGAGGAGGAGGAGGAAAGAGAAAAGAGAGAGAAAATGAAGTAGTACACAATCTGAGACCTCAGGATAAGAGGTCTATCAGCACCAGAGGTAAGTATGGGGAGTTCAGCTATCTGGTCGTCAGTGTCTCCTAAGGCTGCACTCAAGTTCTTGACCATGAATTCTTTGGAATATTCTTGCATCCTTCCATTAACTTTCCACTTACCAATTTGCATACCAATTTGAGAGGGTTGTGGTCATTTGCAGTCCTGAAATAAATAGCAATTGGGTACCACAGCATATAATTTTAAATGATGCGCTTATAGAAAATGCCTTTTGGGGTACCTGTTCAGCTTATTTTGATGAATAGATTTTGCTATTTAGAATAATTTCAGGAGCCTGACATTGTGGTATATGTCTGAAATCCCAGCATTTGGGAGGCAGAGACAGGAGGATCAGGATTTCAAGGTAATTCTCAATACATAGCAAGTCAGAGGTAAGCCTGGGCTATATGGAACCTTGTTTCCCCCCAAAACCAAAACTAAGGGCTGGAGAGATAGCTCAGTGGGTAAGAGCACGTACTATACAACTGTGTGAACCGGGATCAAATCCCCAGTATCCACATAAAAAGCTGTGCATGACAGTGCATGCTTGTAACCCCAGCATTGCGGGGCAGGGATGGAGATAGATTGATTCTGGGAGCTCACTGGCCAGCTAGCTTCACTGATACAGTGAACTTCTGGTTCTTTGAGAGATGCTCTGAATTAAAGGAATAAGGTGGCATGACAGAGGAAGACACCTGACATCCTCCTCTGGCCTCTGCATGTGTGCACATACCCTCACATCCATGTGTGGACCATACCCCCGCCCCCCTGCACACCCCTCCCAAATAAAAAAATCACAAAAATAGCAATGACAACGATCAACCCCCCAAACCAACCACCCAACCAAGCAGAACAGTTGTAGGTTCCCAGAAGGTAAAGCGATTTCCCACAAACGCTCTGCCACATACATACATATCACTGTCAGTACTCTATGCCAGGCGCTGGGGAGATGGCTATGCAGTTAAGAACACTTGCTGCTCTTGTAGAGGACTTGGCTTTGGCTCCCAGTACCTACACAGTAGCTCATAACTGTCTGTAACTCCAGTTCCAGGGGATCTGACACCCTTTCCTGGCCTCTGAGGGCACCAGGCACACACAGGGTGCACATACACACATATGGGGAAATACTCATACGCATAAAGAAATAAATAAATTCTTAAAACAATTCCATGTCATGGTGATCCATTTGTTACAACTAGTGAATCTATGCTGACCCCCCATTCTCACCCCCATGAAGTGCACTGTGGGGCTCATGCCTGGGGTTTCACATTCTATAGATCCTGATGAAAGTCCAGTGACATGTATTTACCATTATTGTCTCGTAAAGCACAGCTTCGTTGCCTCCTAAATCTGCCCTGTTGACTTGGCCCCTCCTCCTGCCCGGTCCCTGCTGACTACTGATCCTGTGCTTGCCTCCATCTTTTTACCTGCACGTCACAGACCAGAGAAGGACACTGGGTGCCCTTCTCTGTCACTTTCTGCCTTATCCTCTTGAGACAGGGTCTCTTTCTCTGATCCTGGAGGCTGGCCGACCAACAAGCCCCAGCATGCTCTCTTTTTGCTTGGCCACACCCATGTTTACTTGGGTGCTGGGGATTCGAACTCAGGTTTGCATGCTTGTGCCACAGCCCTCTTATCCACTGAGGCAGCTCCCTTGTTCCACCGTGGGATTTTTGGGATCCTGTGGATGCAAGTATCCCAAGATGTAGAATTTGGGATACTGGCACTTGAATATTTTGTTCAAAGAACAATGGAATTTTTTTCTGTTTTATTCAAATAGGTGTTTGTCATGGTTGGTTTCAGTTGTCAATTTGACACACTTGGGGAAGAGGGAACCTTAACTGGGGAATTTCCTCTATAGGATTGACCCATGGCCCTATCTATGAGGCATTTTCTTGATTGCTGAATGATGTGGGAGGGCCTGGCTCATTGCAGGTGGTGCCACCCCAGAGCAGGTGGTCCTGGATTGTATAAAAAAGCAGGCTGAGCACAGGCCAAGGGAGTTGTCAATTTGACACACTTGGGGAAGAGGGAACCTTAACTGGGGAATTTCCTCTATAGGATTGACCCACGGCCCTATCTATGAGGCATTTTCTTGATTGCTGAGTGATATGGGAGGGCCTGGCTCATTGCAGGTGGTGCCACCCCAGGGCAGGTGGTCCTGGATTGTATAAAAAAGCAGGCTGAGCGCAGGCCAAGGGAGCAAGCCAGTAAGCAGCGTTCCTCCATGGTCTGTGTTTCAGCCCCTGCCTCCAGGTTCCTGCCAGAATTCTGCCCTTACTTTCCTCAAAGATAGATTATCCTTTGGAAGTCTATGATGAAATAAGACCCTTTCCTCTGCAAGTTGGTTTTGGTCATGGTATTTATCATGGCAATAAAGCAAACTATGACAGTGTTGCTATGTAATTCTACATGTTCTCTGATACAGCTTTTATTTGAAATATATTGTGATGTTGTATGAAAAAAGAGTTAATTTTAAAGGTACTTGAATAGAATATGACCATGGAGATAGAGGTGGGGACTGGGTTAAGGATATTTTGGACAAGAGATGAGCAACAGAAGGATAAGAATCAAAAGTACATAGGCCAGAGGTGAGACGTCAAAGGACTGCAATGAGAAGAAAATCTGGGGTGGGAGGGATGGCTCAGCAGGAAAAGGGGTTTACAGCCAAGCCTGAAGAGCTGAGTTCGATCCCCAGGACACACATGGTGGAAGGCAAGAACTGACTCCCACAGTTTGTTCTCTGATCGCTACACGTGTGTCATGGCACACCTCTGTGCATATGACAAATAAGTGTAGTGAAAAGAAAATCTGTATGCAGTCCAGTGATGAAATCCATAGTTGTTCTAGATTAGGAATTTGTCAATAAACAGTGAAAACGCAGACGGAATCTCTTGGCTTCCTGTCTGCTCCAATCTCTCATGCCAGGCAACGGCCGTGTGGGACTTTTACAAGTGTGTTCTTTTTTTGTGCACTTGAAAACCCAGGAGACCAAACATTTCTGTGTGTTCTTGTGCCTGAGTATAGAGAATTATTTTATCACTAGCAGGAATCAAAGTCTGAGAATACATACTGGTGGATTTGAGGCTAAGAGAATTGTTCCTCAAGGCACACCTGACTTGATAAAGCCCAGGACAAATGATGGATGCTCTGAGACTGGCCTCACGGGGAAGACAGGGGAAAAAAAAAAAAAAAACCCAAACAGGTAGGAGGGGCAAGTGGACGGCCAAGGGTGACATGGTGGTTGTTCATCTGAGCGGGAAACTGTTAGGCCTTCCATGATCGCTTGTGTCCCTCTGTGCTAAATTGGGCGAGTGGGGAAGGACAAAACTTCAAGCTAGCTAGTTAGTCTTGCATAAAAAATGTCAAAGTTTGGGGTTGGGAAGATAGCTCAGTGGATAAAGTGCTTGCTTTCCATGTATGAGGACTGGAATTTGGATTCCCAAATAAATTTCCCAAATTTTCCACATAAAAGCTGGGTGGGTATGGTGGTCAACCCTGTAGTCCTACCACTCAAGTAGAGACAGAGTTCTTGGCTAGATAGACTAGCTGAATCAGTGAGCTCTGGGCTCAGCAAATTACCCTAGCTTAGTAACTAAAGTGGAGTGTGATGGAGGAAGAAACCTAATGTCAACCTCTGGCCTCCATGTGTGTGCACACACATGCATGCATACCCCCTTCCCCTAGATCGCCCATACTCAAGTGAATGTACATCCCACACAGGTGCACGCATGCACACACACATTTAGAGTTGGGTGGTGGAACCTTCTTTTTGTCTTGGCCGTGAAGTTAATAGGAATGACCCCAGAATGGCCAGTGGCCATCATACAAAACACCTGTGTACAGTGGCTATGCTCAATATTGGAGACAAGTAGAGAAGAGGGCCGTCAAGAATCCCTATGACATCCATGTCCCATGTTCCCTTGTTATCTCTAGGGTAGTTCCACCACTGCCTACCTTGTAATTTTGCTGTGAAAATCATTATACAATGCCTTTATGCTTGAAATAGCTAGCATCACAGTATAATTACTTGCAAACTAAAGTCCTGACCAACATAGGTTCAGATACAAGCTGCTATTTATTGCCGAGCTGTTTAAAAAATGTACGTATGTGTGTTTTTCTGTATGCATGTATGCATGTAGGTATGCGTGTGTGTGTATATGTATGAGAATGTGGAGGCCAGAAGTTAACACTTGTGTCTTTTTTTTTTTGTTTTGTTTTGTTTTTAAAAAATTTTTTTTTCAGACAAGGTCTCTTTGTAACTCCAGCTGGCCTGGAACTCACTATGTAAACCAGGCTGGCCTTGAACTCACAGAGATCCACCAGCCTCTGACTCCCGAGTGCTGGAATTAAAGGTGTGCGCCACCATGTCCGGCTTAACACTGGTGTCTTCTTAAGCTGCTTTCCATCTTTTTTATGTGTATAAAATATTATGCCCGCACGTATGTAAGTGTGCCCATGTTGTGCAGTACTGGAAGAGTACGGAAGTCAGCTTTGGATCCCCCGGAACAGGAGTTACAGATGGTTGTTAGTAGCCACGTGGATGCTGGGATTTGAACCCAGGTCTTCTGCAAGAGCAGACAATGTTTCCAACCACTTAGCCATCTCTCCAGCCCCTTATTTTAAAATTGTATGTGTATCTGTGTGCTTGTAGTGCCTTTGGAGTCCAGAAGAGGGTGTCAAATCCTCTGGAACTGGAGTTACAGGCAGTTGTAGCTATCTGATGTGGGTGCTGGAAACTAAACTTGGGTCCTCTGGAAGTACAGATTGTGCTCTTCACTGCTGAGCCATCTCTCCAGCCCCTCTCTATCTTATTTTTTGAGACGGGGTCTCTCACTGAACCCAGAACCCACCAGTTTGGATAGACTGGCTGGCTAATAACTCTATACTTCCCCCAGCACTGGGGGTATAGATGTACACTGCCACATCTGGCTTTTATGTGGGTGCTGTGGATCCAAATTCATGTCCTCATGTTTGCACAGTAAAGTACTTACTTTATCAACTGAGCCATCTCCCCAGTTCCTTACAAAGCATTTAAAAATGTTTTATTATTATCGTTTTTTATTTTATGTGTATGAGTGTATTGCCTGTTTTGGATAAAATATTCTTATTGTGATTATGCTTCTTGCTAAGTAGTCCCTGATGGCTCGTGAGCCATTTCATTTCTTAACATCACAGAAGGTCCAGCTTCACGTTGGGTTACGCATGTTAACTGCCCATTATCCTAATGAGATGTTCTTGGGAGGCTGCCACAGGCTTTGACATTATTGGCCCAAGGAAGAAGTATCTTGGCTGTGTTTATAAAATAGACATTTTAGTGGTCAATGCCTGCATGTGGTGGTAGTTGATAGCCCCATCTCTAGTGCCCACTGGAAGAGGATTGGATTATTCCTGGCATTCATACAGAAATATTGTCTTGGAAAACGGGATAATTGTATATCCGACTTGGTCAGATAGTAAAACCAAAAAATAGTGAGGAGATTACTATCAAATCTCCATTTATAAGGAAACCCAAGATGCTCACTCATTCAGATTCTTTCAATGGCAAGAAATCTGAGCTTTCTGATCCACCTGCCTGCTGTTCTGAACAGAAGCAAGCAATAGCTAGGCTGACAGTTTGGAGAATATAGTTGACTTTGGAAAGCAGAAAGTGGTCTTTTCCTTCCCTCCCTCCCTCTCCCTCCCTCCCTTCCTCCTTCCCTCTCTCTGTTCCTCCATCCCCATCTTTCCCTCCCTTCCTTCCCTTCCTTCCCTTCCTTCCCTTCCTTCCCCTCCTTCCCCTCCTTCCCCTCCTTCCTTTCCCTTCCTTCCTTCCTTCCTTCCTTCCTTCCTTCCTTCCTTCCTTCCTTCCTTCGGGTCTCACTATGTAGCCCTGGCTGGCCTGGAACTCACTATGTAAACCAGGCTGCCCTCTAACTCACAGAGATCTGCCTGCCTCTGCCTCCTGAGTGATGGGATTAAAGGTGTGTGCCACCATGTCTGGTAGAAAGTGGAGTTTTGAGAAGGAAAAGCAATTGGGGTATGATGGCGCACTCCTTTGATCCCAGCACTTGGGAAGCAGAGCAGACAGATCTCTGTGAGTTCAAGGCCAGCCTAGTGTACATAGTGAGTTCCAGGCCAGTTGCGTTACAGGGGGACCTTGTCTCAAAAAGATTTAAAAAAAAAAAAAAGAAGGAAAAGCAGGGTTGGTGAGATGGCTCAGCTGGTAACGCTGCTTGCCAGGAAGGCTGAAGATCTGAGTTCATCCCTGGAACCCATGTAAGGGTGGAAGGAGAAAAATGACTCTACAGAATTGTCCTCAGACCTCCACATGTGCACTGTGGCATGAGCTCACCTCTACACACACACACACACACACACACACACACACACACACACACACAAATTAATAATAATGATGCAAACTAAATAAATGAAAAAGAAGAGGGACATAAATGGACAGTTTATATGGCACAAGTTCAAGTGAGTGGACAAGAATGTCTGAGATCTTGGGCTAGGCCTGAAAATTAAGAAGAAAGTCCCTGTAACTGTAAGGAAGGGCTTGCATATGGCACTTGTGTGCATCAGTGGGAGGAGGACCAGCCATCCTTAGTTACACATACCTCCCTCTTATGTGTCTTGGGTCTTTCCATTAGGAATATAATTTACCTCTGAACAGTTTCAAAAAGATGCTGTCTTAGGAAAGGTTTGGACCTATGCCTGACTATAGCTGTTTCTCAGGCTGACTTCTCTTCCACAGCCCAGATGAATGGGCAGTGGGCCAAATAATCCTACAGTACTCATCCTTGATGTGTGTGATGGTTAATCTTGATGTCAACTTGATGGGATTTAGAATTACCATGGAAACAAATCTCTAGGCCTGTCTGTGAGGTATTATCTATATTAGGCTAATTGAAGTAGGAAGGTACATCCTGAAAGGAAGCAGCACCATTCTGTGGGATGGGGTGAAGGACTGAATACAAAGGAGAAAACAAACAGCACAGCGTCCACCTCTCTCTGCTCCTTGACTGCGAATGCAATGTGACCGGCCACTTCAAGCTCCCTCCGCCATGACTTCCCACCATGATGGGCTGTACCCTTAAACTGTGAACCAAAATAAAACCTTCTTTCCTTTTGTCAGGCATTTTATCACAGCACTGAAAAAAAAAGCAGCTAATATAGCACACTTATGAGTTGAAGTGTGGACACCTGAGCTGAATGGAGAGGGGACGAGTTATCACTATGTTGCCTTAAGCCAATCAGAGACTTTCCTGAGGATTTGAATTCCATACACAGGAATGCTGTGGTTGGTGATGAGCCCTAAGTCTGAGTGGTAACGAATGGATCAGAGTTGGGACTGGTGGCCATTTTGCAAGATGAGCACACAGATGAAATGGGCTGAGAAGGAAGTGGAGTACATAGCCAAAGATGCCTTTTGTGTTCCAGTTCCTGGTTCCAGTATCCATGAGGCCTGAATACACTTTATTTCCTGCCTGCGAAATCTTGTGTACTTGAAGTTACAGCACTTTCCTAGCTGATTTGAGAGGGCAGGTCTTCTCAGTACTGATCACTGTGCTGATCACAGTACTTCTCAGTACTGATTACTGTACTGATCACAGTACTTCGCAGTATCAGATCACTGATAGACAGAGGTGAGGAGCATGACAATGTTGCAGCTATGGGTGGAATGCGGCCTGATGAACGACTCAGCAGGCCAGTTGTGTGTGTGTGTGTGTGTGTGTGTGTGTGTGTGTGTGTGTGTTTGAGGGAAGAGGGACTAAATCACTAGAGATGAAAGGAACCCCATAGCCCTGTTGTCTTTCTCATAGTTCCTTGGCTACATTCCATCTCCTAGCCCCAGCTACTGAGACCAATTTCTTGATGAAGTCGGGATGTTGCTTCTGTCTCTAAAACTCTGAATCCAAAGTCTCCAGCCCAGGTACACCCCATTTGCCCTCCTCTCTCCTTCCTTTGCACCCTACATACCTTGCAAAATCTTCTAGTTCCCCAGAGTTCTTGACATTCTGAGAAATCCAAGTTGAACATTCAATTCCTGTTGCAGTGTGTCTCGCTGATAGGGAAGAGGAGAGCTGCTCCCTGAAGGGGTTTCTGTGTCTCCACCATGAAGACTCTGTGTTTTGGGAAAACTCTGTAACTTCAGGGTTTTCCCACATTCAGACAAAATTCAAGTCAGGGTCATGCAGTTTGTTTGTATGTGGGGATGGTCAGATGGGACAAGTAAACTTGATTGACAGCTTGGCAGGATTTGGAATTACCTAGGAGATAAACTTGTGGGCATATCTGTGAAGGTGTTTCCAGAGAGGTTTAACTGAGGTGGGGAGACTTGCTCTGGATCTGTTTGGCACCATTCCATGGGCTGGGGTCCTGGAGTGAGTAAAAAGGAGAAAACAAGTAGAGCATCAACATTCATCTCTCCCTGCTTCCTGACTGATTGTAATGTAATGTGACCAGCTGTTTCTTGCTTCCACCTCCACTCCTTCCCCACCATAATGGACTGTATCCCCCAAACTGTGAGTCAAAATAAGCCCTTCCTTCCTTAGGGTGCGTTTGTCGATTATTTTGAGAGAATAATGAAGAAAGTAACAAACACAGAAGGGGGCCCAGAGGCTGGAAGGGGGCCCAGGTTTCCTCACCTGTCATGCTGGTAGAAGGGAAGATGCTTGGGGCTGGAGCGATGGCTCAGAGGTTAAGAGCGCTGACTGCTCTTGCAGAGGACCTGGGTTCGAGTCCCAGCACCCATATGGCGGTGACGAACTGTCCTTATCTCCAGTTCCAGGGGAATGTGAAGCCCTCTTCTGACCTCCGTGGCATTGCACGACATGGGTGCACTCACATACATGCAGGCAATACACTCATACACATAAAATAAAAATAACACAAAATATTAAAAAAAGAAGGGAAGATGCTGCTGTTATAGGTCTATCCATTGATTAGGGCTTTGGGACTTTAGTGCTATTAGTTTCTGTATCATTGGGAGACTAGGGTTTTCCCCATTGGGGGAAATATGAAGAGGATGCAGGACTCAGGCCATCCTTGTCCTAGGGCAGCCAGGCCTCCAAGCCCTTGCCGAAGCTGATGTTGGCAGGTGGGCAGCAGTGGTCATGGGGATTGTGGAGGTGACATTCAATAGGATGTTGTGGGAGGCCATCAGGAGAAGGGAGAAGAATACTGTGGTGACCTAGATCAGTTGGAAGCAGTCAATGCCCTTGTTGTGATTTGAATGTGAAATGTCTCCCATAGGCTAATGTGTTTGAACACTTGGTCCCTAGCTGGTGGCACTGGTTTGAAATGTTAGCAGGTAGAACCTCATTGAAGAAAGGAGGTCATGAAGGTGGGCCTTGAGGTTGTATGGCCTGGCTTCACATCCTGTCCACTCTCTGCTTCCTTTTCTGTTACGATGTGCAGAGATGAGCAGTCACAATTGCATATTTCCACCACCAGGGATCCACCTGCCACCTTGCCTTCCTCTCCATGATGGATGTACTCTCAACCTGTGAGCCAAACAAAACTTTCCATCTTTAAGTTGGTTTGTTAGAGCAACAAGAAATGATTACAAATCACCATATACCCGAGGAGGTCACTGAAGGCCAAGGTGTCAGGCTCTGTGGAGCAGATGGGGTTAGACCTTGGATTTGAACAACCTGTTTCTGTCATTGGTATGGGGGGAGGAGAGGAACTGCCTGCGCTTCCTTTGCTTATCACTTTCTAGATCTGATGGAGCCTTAGGCCTCCTGAGGGTCGGCAGAAATTTTTATGATTTCTTTTGAGGCAACAAGTGAAAGTATGTCTTGGGACTAGAACATTCAATAACTAAGACTCTTTTGTTGCTGTGTGTGGTAGCACTTGGGAGGCTGAGGCAAGAAGATTGCAGAGAATTTGAGTCTAGACTGGGCTGTGGAGTGAGGTGCCAGGACAGCTTGGGCTGCAGGGTGAGACCTGATCTCAAAAAACTTAAAAATTGCCGGGTGTGGTGGTGCATGCCTTTAATCCCAGCACTCAGGAGGCAGAGGCAGGCGGATCTCTGTGAGTTCAAGGCCAGCCTGGTCCGCATAGTGAGCTCCAGGACAGCTGGGGCTACAGAGAGACCCTGTCTCAAAAAAACCAAAAAAAAAAAAAAAAACCAAAAAAACAAAAAAAAACAAAAATTGTGAGGGAGAGAGAGAGAGAGAGAGAGAGAGAGAGAGAGAGCGCCGGTGAGATGATTCAGTAGGGAAGGTGCTTGCACCCAAGACTGATGACCTGAGTTTGATCCCTGGGTGGAAGGAGAGAACTGCATTGCTTCTACAAGTTGTCCTTTGACCTCCGCTCCACACATGTACTGTGGCACCCACATGCCTCCCCAATAAATAAATAAATAAATAAATAAATAAATAAATAATAAATAAATAAATGCAACAATAATTTTAAAAGAGTGTTATGGTCAGTGGTTTGTTTCAAGGGGTTAAAAGGGCCATAACATTGGATGGGAGAGGATTTACCCTCTTATCCAGGAAGGGCATGCTTGTATCTCTCCACTGGATCTGAATAGTGAGTTCCTCCTTGGAGAAGAAAGGAAAGCACTGAGGGTGGAGAAAGTGGCTCAGCTGGTGTGAGCATGAAGCCTGAACTGAGCCCTCTGCTCTTCGTGCCAGATCTGACCTCAGTGAGCCTGACTGAGGAGCCACACAGCAACACCTTCAGGCGTGGGTCTCAGCACCTCTGACTCCTGAGCATTGGCTCTTGTCAGTCCCACCTCGTGCCTTCAGCCCAAAGCAGGGGCTAGGCACACTGGAACCTTTACTTGGGGAGTAAACCTTTCGTAGTATTTGAATCGGCAGGGTCCCTTCCGACAGTATATGTGGCAGAGCAAACAGCCATCTTTAATTCTTCAGGGGTCTTGGCATCTTGGAGTCAATCTCATTAACAGAGTTGAGGTGAATCCAGGTATTCTGACCATATCCAGCATTTTGGTATATGGAGTGAAACGTGTTCCTCTCACATCCATATACTGATGTTTTTTTCTTTGATGGGACTGTATTTGGAGACAGGACTGCATTAGTTATCTGTCTTGCAGTTGTACTAGAATTTCCTTGACAAAAACAACTTAAGGAAGGAAGGGTTTGCTTTGGCTCACAGTTCCACATTACAATACCAACCTGCCAGGCAAGATGTACACACAGTGAAATAATGGCATGCCAGTTGTAGGGCTAGCCAGCTACTTTTGGATCGGATTTCAGACCCGCTCCACAGAAGGGAATGCGTGCCTGATACTGTAAACCTCGTCAAAATCCCATGGCTTGGGAGGTCATAGGCCTTAGGGAACCTGCTGCTGTTGTTTTGCTAAATGGACATGTTGTCAAACTGTCTTCTGAATATTTATGTCTGTACAGATTGGTGCCCTCAATATTGGCCAGAGAAGCTTCTCTCTGTAGTGGTCAGTAGTTAATACAGGGAGTAACAACTGGTCAAAGTGCTGAGAATGGCCATTGAGAACTCATCTCTAGATGGGACAATTATTCCCTGCCCAGGCTTAGGGACCATGGTAGAAGACAGGGCAGAAAGAATGTAAGAGCTGGAGGATGGGAAGGAGAGCTGGGAAATGCTGTCTTCTGGACATGACATGGTCCTGGCACTCATGAACTCAATGGGGATGTAGATACCTGCACAAGACCTGCACAAGGTCAAGCCAACAAGATCAGCAACATTCCAACAGGCAGCACTAATTGAACTCAGGAAAAAAGGAGAGGGCATGATGGGAGAGGGAGACATGTTGTGGGTGCCCAGGGGAGTGGGAAAGGAGAGAGTTTAGGGTGCATATGACCAACATACATTGTTTAGGGACTGGAGAGATAGCACAGTGGTTAAGAGCACTTTGTTGCTTTTGCAGGGGTTCAGTTCCCAACACCTACCTGCACAGGAGCTCACAACTATCTGTAACTCCAGTTCCAGGGGGGGTCTGATGCCCTCTTCTGGCATCTGTAGGTACTTCACATGTGTGGTGCACTTACACACACGCAGGGAAAACATTCATAGGCACAAAATAACAATAAGTCCTTTAAAAAAGTATTTTAGTTATTATTTTTATTTTATGTGTATATTGCCTGCATATGTGTAAGTGCACCCATGTCGTGCAATGGCCATGGAGGTCGAAAGAAGGTGTCAGGTCCCCCCAGAGCTGGAGTTTTTAGCTGCCATGTGGGTACTAGGAATTGAATCCAGGTCCTGTGCTGGGAACTGAACCTGGGTCCTCTGCAAGAGCAGTCAGTGATCTTAACTGCTGAGCCATCTCTCTAGTCCCACAAAGAAATCTTTAAAAAATATATTGTTAGCTGGATGTGGTGGTGTACACCTTTAATCCCAGCACTCAGAAGGCAGAGGCAGGTGGATCTCTGTGAGTTCAAGGCCATTCTGGTATAAGTAGTGAGTTCCAGGCCAGCTAGGGTCACATAGTGAGACCCTGTCTCAACACCGCTCCCCCCCCAAATATATATCTAATGTGTTACACGTATGAAATTGTTGAAGAATAAATAAAAGATAGTCTGTTTTATTTTACTTTTTTTTTTTTTTTGATCT
>NW_008341874.1:347920-350854 GCF_000622305.1 Nannospalax galili | reverse complement strand
GTTGTGTGTGGGTAGAAGAAAGGCCATTTGAAGACACAGTGGAAAGCAGCCAAAGGAAGAGGCTTAAACCTGCTGACACCTTTTTAATGGACTTTCAGTCTCTAGAACTGCGAGAAAATAAATTTCTGTTGCTTAAGCTCTCTAGTTTGAGGTAATTTGTTTTGGAATTCTGTGTTAGCTTTCTGTCACTATAGCAAATACCTGAGGTAAATCAATTTATAAAGAGAAAGCTTACCTTGGCCCATAATTGTTGCCATTGTTAATAAATGGCTACAAACGTAGTTTCCACCAGAGCTGGAGTCCCATCTTTTCAATATCTTGGTGTGGTCAGTCTTTATTTTTGAACTGGGAAAGGAATTTATTGATATTCCATTGGGTAATTGGAAGGATTATAGAGAAAGCCTTGCTTTGAGCAGTACTACCTACAAACTAGTCTTTGAAGCTATTGTGGCCCGCAGCAGAGCTGTGAATCGCTCACCGTGGCAGATTCTCTCTTGGGCTTTATTTGAGATCACTGTCTCCTGAGTCAACGTCCAGTGTGGGTAAGTCTCACTGGCTGAACCGCATCTTGTGGCCGCATCTTCATCACGTGGAGTTCCTGGAAGTACAAAGGTAAGGGGTTACATCTGGTGAGCATCTTCCTGCTGGTGAAGACTCTGTAGAGTCCCAAAGTGGTGGTACAGGGCATCACACGGCAGCATAGAACCCAGATGTTCACATTTTAGCCATTTGTATGAATGTGAATCAGCATCTCACTGTGGTCTGATTTTCATTTTCTTCATGGCTCTTGAGGCTGACCATCTCCCATGCTTACTGTTCATGTATCTTCTATGATGAAGCCTATGTTTAAATTTTTTTGCCTCATTTTTGATTTGGGATGCTTGAGCTCTGATTACTGAATTCTAGAAATTATTTTAAATTTACTTTTACTCTCTCTCTGTCTTTCTGTGTGTGTGTATGTGTGTGTGTGTGATGTGTATGTATGAAGGTGGGTGTACATATTTCACAGCATGCATGCAGAGGTCAGAAGACAACACAAGAGTAAACTATACTTCCACAGTGGGTTCTAGGGAGAGAATTCAGGTCATCAGGCTTATGTGGCAAGTGCTTTTACCTACTGAGCCATCTCACTGGCCCTAGTGACTCTTTTGATTGATTTTATTATTGATTTTATTATTTATTTGTGTTGAGACTTCATCTCATATAGCTCATGAAATTGTTGAGGCATAAATAAAAGATAGTCTGTTTAATTTTATTTTTGCTCTTTTTGAGACAGGGTCTTCCTGTAGCCCCAACTGGCCCTGAACGTACTATGTAGACCAGGCTGGCCTGGAACTCACTATGTAGCCCAGACTGCTTCCAGCTGTATTTAACCGAGAAAGACCTTGAACTTCTGATTCTGCCTCTGCCTCCTGAGCGCTGGGATTATAGGCAATGAGTCACCATGTCTGGTTTTTATGTGGTGCTGAGGTAGATAAATTCTACCAACTGAGCCACATCCCCACTCTCTAGGTGAATTTTTTCTTTGTAGTCTGCAAACACGGAACCCCAGGTTTGCATACCTCTCTCATCTCTAGAACTTTTATAGTTTTCTCGTCTTCTACAAATTCTAGCTGCCTTAGCCACCTGGAACTTTTCTTTTGTTTGCCCTGACTCCATGAGATTGCCAGGTTCTGTTTGGACCCTGCTTCTGAACTGAGGTCTGGAAGCTGCTCCCAGGAAGAAAGCCCAGAAAGGGCAGTTCTCACATCATTCCTTTCCCTTCTCACAGAAGTGATGGTCTTGTGTTAGCTGGTGTCCACTGTCTGAAAATTGTCTCCCACATTTCCTTCAGTTTTCTGTTTATAGCGGGAGAGTTCTTTTGGACGCTGCTATTCCCTGATGGTTGAAACTTTTTCTCTTCCATTCTCAATGATTTTAGAACAAGCCTTGTTTCCCGTACAATTGCAAGTGAGTAAAGGTAAGGAGGTGGCTTTAGGGTTGGTCAAATTAGTGTGCCAGTGACATCATCAAACTCTAGTAGTTCCACTTTTCCTCGACGTTATTTTTGTCCCCTCCAGTCCCTGCTCTGACTTCCGTCTCATTAGTTACCAGGTGGCTGCCACACTCAGAGACTTCCCATCCAAACCTCTAGCATTGTCCACGGCCTGAGCCTAAACTCTAAGCAACTTGGGTTCTCACAGGTTGCTTAGTGTCTTCTCTGGATGTGACTTACATTATACCACTGGGGTCTGGGCTTCTCTTGAGGAGGGATTAGAAGAAGCAGGATGAGAGCTCATTGAAGCTGGTGGTGGAAACTGAGCCTGAAGTTCATTTGGCTTAGTACTTCATTGGTTTGCAATGGATTCAGCTACTAGTGTACAACTACAGCTGGAACCACGTGGAGATGATCCTAGTAGATCATCGGTTTTCCTTTTTAAAAAATTTTTTATTATTTTTATTTTATGTGTGAACGTGTGTATTGCCTGCATGTAGGTAAGTGCACCCATGTCATGCAATGCCCGTGGAGGACAGAAGAGGCTGTCAGATCCCTTGGAACTGGAATTATGGACAGATGTTAGCTGCCATGTGGGTGCTGGAATTTGAACTTGGGTCTTCTGCAAGAACAGTGAGTGTTCTCAGCTTCTGAGCCATCTCTCCAGCCTCAGTATCAAGTTTTTGAGTCCCAAAAGGAAGTTGCTTCAACACGTCATCTTTATGTGTGTGTGTGTGAGAGAGAGAGAGAGAGACAGACAGACAGACAGACAGACAGAGACAGAGAGACACAGAGAGACAGAGAGATAGAGAGAGACAAAGAGTTATGCATGTGGGGCATAGGTATGTGCAGGTGCGCTCTCCCGTGTGTGCACAAATAGAGGCCAGAGGTCGACTTCAAGTATCTCCCTATCATTCTCCACCTTTTTTTTTTTTTTTTTGGAAAGGGGTTTTCCTTGT
>NW_008341874.1:318797-347849 GCF_000622305.1 Nannospalax galili | reverse complement strand
TCCCCTTCCTTCCCCGTTGTTCCTTTCTCGTCCCACCTCTCCCCCTCCCTCCCCCTCTTCTTTCTTTTCTTGAGACAGCACATCTCATATATACCAGACAGGCCTTAAACTCACTATGAAGCCCAGGATGACCTTGAACTTTGAATCCTCCTGCCTCCACCTCCTGAGTGCTAGAATTACAGGCATGTATCACCACACCTAGTTTAACTGGAGCTAAGGATGGAACCCAGGGCTTTGTGGATGTGAGGCAAATTACCAATTGAGCTACATTTCCAGGTTTGATGTAGTATTTTTCTTTTGTTCCCTATACCTATGACAAAAATTTTCCTTCCATAGTTTTCAGATATCCAAGTATGGGGGGGGTGCAGGTGAGGGTTTAGAAAATAGGAGTCTAGGGGGCTGGAGAGATGGCTCAGCAGTTAAGAACACTGGCTGTTCTTGCAGAAGACCAGGGTTCGAATCCCAGCACCCACATGGCAGCTAACAACTGTCCGTAACTCCAGTTCCAGGGGATCCAACAGCCTCTTCTGTCCTCCGCAGGCATTGCACAACATGGGTACACTTATCTACATGCAGGCAACACATGCACACACATAAAATAAAAATAATAAATAAAATATAAAAAATAAATAAAATGTTTAAAGACATATAAAAAATTATTAAAAAAAGAAAATAAGAACCTAGAAGTTCCACAATATCTACAAGCCAAGGGCTAATGAACTCTGTTAACCTGATAATGGGGGTCTGTCCCTATCCAGACATCATTAGCTCTCTCCTAACCAAAAACATAGTGCATGGGAAAATAAAATCTCTAGTGGGCCTCCTGGAGGGGCCCCAGAAAGGCCTATCAGTTTCCAATTGCTGCTGTTAAGACATCAGTACAAACACAGAGGCTTCAGATAGTCCCAGTTTATTCGCTTACAGTTCCAAAGGCTAGATGTCTAAGACCCCATGTTCCTTCTGGTGGGTTCAAGGAAGAATCCAATTCCTTCTCTTCAGCTTCTGGAAGCCACTTTCATTCTTTGGGCTGACAATGCTGAATGTGTTTATTTGGTTGAAAATGATCAGAAGTTACTTACTTTGGTAACAGTTAATTGGAGTTTATTGTCTCTGTCTTGCCTTGAACTGATTTTTTTTGTCCCTTCTTGTCACTCTGACCTCTTGCTTCTGCTGTCACATCTACTGTCCACTGATCTGTCTCTCTAAGAAGATGCTGTTGTGACCACATTGTGCTAACCTAAGTAATTCAGGATCATTTCTAAACTTCCAAACCCTTAACTTAATCAATTTTGCAAGATCTCTTTTAACATGTCAGATACCACAGTCACAGGTTCTGGGGATTTGGCTGTATGCATCTTTGGGGGTGGCTGTTCATCTTTCCAGCCTACCAAGAAATCTGGAAGTTTAGCTGATGAAGCATCTGCTCTTTAAAAGGCTCTCAGGGGTCATACAACTCCTGGAGAGGAGGAATAGAAGCTTGTATGGGACCAGGCATGGCAGGGTGGAGCCCCGAGAAAGTGGCTTTCGGGAAGCACTCTACTAGGGCCAGGTGGTTGAGGCTTCTCTGGAGTGGTCATCCTGCTCTGAGGATACCACAAGGCCCCGACACAGGCTGAAAAGTACTTAGGACGGAACTAGAACAGCACCACTTCCAGATTTGAACATTGCGACTCACGCCTGTGATCCCAAGCACCTGGGAGGTGGAGTTCAAGGTTATCTTCGGCTACTTAGTAAATCCAAAGCCCACCTGGGATATAGGAGAGCCTGCCTCAGGAAACCCAAAAAGCTAAACCAAACAAACTACCCCCCAAACAATACTTACCTTCAGAGGGTCACTGAGAGGAGAAACTGAGTGAATCTATGCAAATTGCTTAGGAGAGCACCTGGCATATAATTAGCTCTCAGTGTTGGATCTCCCTGGCTGTTCAATAGTCCCTAGTCCTCTTCTTTTCCCTTTACCAGCTCTTGGGTCCATGGGAGGCAAAGCAACATTGAGAGCTCATCAAATGCAATAGGAAGAATTAGGTTAGCTAGTGGTCTGAGCTTCCAGGGACCAGCATCCTGACATTAAACTTGTGATGGTTTTAATCTTTGGCTGCCAGAGATTTCTGTTTGCTCTAACAGAGGGAGAAGGGCCTGCAGTAGAGCCTCTGATTGCTTTCATTGCAGTTTTTTATCGATTTTTGATTTCTAGGAAGGGGAGGGGCATCAGGTATTTAGCTAAAACAGGAATATTTGAATAGGAGAAGCAGAAGGATGGAAGATAGCGGGGACCAGGATAGGAGAAGAGAGCCCTCTTTAATTGTCTGGGATGCTTTGTAATGTCCCGGAGGAGGAGGGTAGTGTGAGATAGGGGAGGGACAGACGATGTGACCTTTGGGCTGGAAGACCCTTGTTGCAGAGTGCATTTCATTTAAGATTCAGCACACAGTCAGACCTTTTAATGATTGTTCTTGGTGGGGTCTACTGAGGAAGGGCGAGGCATTTCCCTGATCTGCAGCCCCCACACTTGGGCTCACTCTGCTCCCCTTCCTTGTGTGGGTGGGCAGGAGACCCATAGACCCCTACTCCCTTTAGCTGTCTATAAGGCTCCTTCAGTCCTCAAAGTCCGTTCTTCTCTTGTGCAGAGGCCTGGAGTGGTACCATCTGCTTCTGCTGCTCTTGCTGCTGTTGCCTTGGTTTTCCTCTCCTCCTGGGGGAAGGAAAGCAGATCTCTGGGTTTGGAGCCTCAGGTCTGGGAGGTCAGTGGGGGTGGTGCTCTCCACTCAGCTGTGACTAGCCACCTGCTGTCTCCCCCAAATGTTGACTGCTCCTCTGAGCTGAGCCTCCCAGAAAGGATTGTAAGAGAATCTTCCAGTTGGGGACCCAGGGACAAGTCCTGATCTGGAAAGGGAGGCCTGGATCTGAGCCTCAGTGCTACCCCAGCTTGGATGGGTGACCTGGATTAAGTCTCTGCTCCTCTTGGAGGGGTACCCACCTGCTCTCTAGGTCCTGCACAGTATCTGGTAGCGGCTGCCCCAAGGTTTCTGGCAGGAGGGCAGTGACAGCACTGGCAGCCATGGGGACAGTGCCGAAGATGAAGAGAGGCAATGTGGGGTAGAACTCTGCGGTCAAGCTCACCAGTGGGCTCACGATGCTGCCTACCCGGGCCATGGTGCTGCCCATCCCCAGGCCTGTTTGCCTGTGGTCAGATGGGTGTTGGTTAGAGTTCTGGCACAATGCCATCCTTAGAGCAAGGCGGCTCTATCCAGGACACCCCTGTGCCTCCTCTGTTTCTTATTTGATGAGCAAATAAATTCCACATTTTTATTGTTGATCCTTGTGCTGAGTGTCAGATCCAGGGCTTTGCACAGGCTAAGCACATGCTCTACCACGGGCCTGCATCTCTGGCCCATTTTAGTGACTTTTTTCTTTAAAAGGGCAATTGGGAAGGGGTGTGGTCAGAGAGTTGGGAGATTTGAGACTGAATTTGCCTCTGTCCTTAAGTTGCTGTGTGACCTTGAGCAGGTCTTTTTCTATTTCTGGGCTTCAGTTTCTTCAACTGTTGCATGGGACAGTTGAGTAAACCAATGATTCTTAGGTTATCATCACCTGGAAGATGCTTCTGTGTCTTTCTTTCTTTTTTGGTAGTGCTAGGGATTGAACTCAGGACCTTGTGCCTACTGGACAGGTACCCTACCGCACAGTCTCACACAGACCTATTAGATTAGAATCCCCAGGGGAAAGGACCTGGAAGCAGTGTGCTGGGAAGAACACTGTCTGAGAGAAGATGTTAAAAACATTGACTCAGAAGGCAAACTGCATTGGGACTCATTACTAGCTGTGTGCTCTTGCAGAAGTCTCTTAACTTCTCTGTGCCTCTATTTCTACATTTCTTTTCTCTTTTCTTTTTCTTTTTTCTTCTTTCTTTTTGTCTTATTGAGACAGTCACCCCAGCTGTCCTGGAACTCACTATGTAGACCAGGCTGGCCTTGAACTCACAGAGATCTACCTGTCTCTGCTTCCCGAGTGCTGGGTTTATTAAAGGCATGCACCACCATGCCTGCTATTTTCACAGTTCTAAAATGAGAATGACAGTGCCTACCTTGTCTTGGTATGAGGATTAAGTGAGTTAAAATTTGTGAAATGATTAAGACAGTGCCTGGTATTCAGTAACTGCTTTATCGTATTACTCTAGCCCCTGAAAACCTTAAGGACATGGGACAGCATCTGTGACCCGGCAGGGTTCTCATCCTAGCACCATGCCATCTCAGATCTCTGATAAGTCATGTGACTTCTGCATCCAATTTGGAGTAGACACATCTTTCTTTTTCTTTTTCTTTTCTTTTTCTTTTTTTTTTTTTTTTTTGAGACAGGGGCTTCCTGTAGCCTTAGCTGACCTGGAGCTCACTATGTAGACCAGGCTGGCCTTGACTCAGAGAGCTGCCTGCCTCTGCCTCCTGAGTGCTAAGATTAAAGGCATGCCACCTCCACATCCAGTATGTCACTTATTTCTTAATGCATCCCTTCCGTCTTGGCACTGGCTAAAACGGTGCTGTGTTCCTTTATACTGGCAGTGTATCATCATCGGTGGTTTCTGTAGTAGGAAAGTCCATGCAAGTTTGTGTCTGGTTTCAGGGGTACCCCTTGGTTTAACATGGAGTGTAGATGCACTCACAGCTTCTCACTCATGTTCTGGACAGTCTTCAGGTCATGGCTCCCTACTCTGCTTCAGATGGTGACTCTTTCTGAGATTTTCTCTAGGGTCAGAGAAGGGCTGGGCAGTCACATCTCTGTTAGCCAGACCCTGAAGAATTGAGTGACTCGTATAACCTTGCTCACCTCAGTGAGTGTTTGAAGAGGGCTTTTGGGTACTAGATTGTGCTCTGGGGTCCGGCTTTAATGTGTACAGGAGACTGTCTCTCCCTAAGCCTGTCTGTTAGGCTCCCACTCACCGGATCACTGTGGGGTACAGCTCTCCAGTGTACAGGAAGATGCAGTTGAAAGAGGAGGCCAGGCAGCCCTTTCCCAACACAGCCAGGGAGGTGCGTATGATCCGCTGGTCTAGAGAGAAAGGAGGGGGAAATCAGGGAGTTGGGTTTGGAGGAGAATTGGCTTCTTTTTCTTTTGAGAAGTTGGGTTATGCCTGGGAGTGCGGTGGGGCAGGTGGGACTTGACGGCCAAGCTGCTGGGAGGTGCTCACCCTGGGGTATCACCCCATTCACCAGGATGCAGATGCCTGCCAGCAGCAATGAGGCCAACTGGGCAGGCCGGCGGCCAAGGGAGTTGATGACAAGGAAGCACACGAACTTGGCGGGCAGGTCCACAGCACCAAAGATCACCTGGATGAGGTACATGCTGACCCCAAAGCCCTGCAGATCCATGACCAGTCCGTAGTAGGCAAAGCTAGTGGCAAACCTGGTAGGGATGGGAGGGGCATGGAGCTGATCAAACAGGCTTAAATGAGGGTGTTCTTTCATACATGGGTACCCTGCTTAAGGACCCCTAAGGATCTGCCTTGACTATTGTTTCTTCAGACACTTAACTGCATATTCAAACTGTACATTTAGATATTGGGCAGTCCTCCAATCTTCTGATAACTAGGTACCCCAGGGAGCTGGGGAATTGTTGTTTCGTTGTTATGTAGCATTTACACACTTTTAGTCTTTATCTTATTTGCTGATGCTGGGCTGAGGGAGGACATGTGGATATCTAAACCACATCAAGGTATTGGGAAAAGCCAGAACCTTCTGAGACCTACCTGTCCATATCCCAGGGCGAATGTTCAGAGGTTCACAAAATAAGCTTAGGGTTTTGGGTAGAACCCTCCAAAATTGGGAAATCCCAAATTGGAAGTAAAGAATTCATTGGCAGAATAGTTCTGATCACACCCCTCTAAACTGTCCTGGGGTTGCCATGGTGATATTACATGAGAAAGATACTGTGGAGCACTGGGAAGGGAAAGGAAGGTTTGGGCTTGTCTCATCCTTGGCCAAAGTGTACATTTGGAAATGAGTATGAGTCCTCTTACTGCCTGTGCCTGTGTTTCTGGCTGACACCACCAGACCAATAAGTCTCTGTTTTGCCAGGCACACTGGTTTCTGCCTTCACAGTGTACAACTTTGGATCTGGAGGCCACTGGTCCTGGTGAAATGGTTTATACTGGAAGAGGACTGGTGAGAGGAGAAACTGGGGTGATCAGTGACCAGCCTAGAGGTGGGGACTGAGGCAAACCAGAGGTTCTTGGTTTTTAAGGCTCTTGCTTGTAGCAGGTCTGCTGACTTTTCTCCCCTCTCACCTGTCTTTTCCACACACTGCATCCACACCCTCCCAAGCCCACCTTTTGTCTTCTGATCTGCCCGCCTGTCTATTAGCGTGTTTGTCTGGGCCTACCACAGCATGGAGAGGCAGAGGAAGAGGCGGCGAAGGGCGGGGCAGCGCAGTAGCTCCATGGCCGAGGCCTGGCCTTTGCCTATGGTCAGTTCCTTTTGCAGGCTGGTCCGGAGTACCTAATGGGATAGGCAGGGTTCGGGGTCTGAGCTCCGCTTGGGGAATCCTCTTAATCCAAGCCCTTTCTTAGACAAGCTGAGCCCTGGGTCTTGAAGTTGGGATTTGGGTTGGAGCTCTGGTGGGGTGTCTCTGAGGGGGTTTCTCACCTCTATACTCAGCTTGGCCCCCTCTTCTTGTTTCCCATTGATGCGAGCCACTTTCTGCAGAGCTCGAAGGGTGAGGTCCAGCCTTCCGGAGGAGGAGTACCAGCGGGCAGATTCAATGAAGAACCTGGTGGGGATGGAGAGAGGATGAACGTTGCATGGTCTCAGTTTCAGTTGCCTGGGTTGGAGGTGGAGTGGGGATTTCCAGGGGCCTGCAGTGGGATTTTATTTAAGTTTTGGAGACCAAGGCCCTAGCCAAATGCCCCTTCTGAGGACCACAAAGAAGTTCCCAGTTTGATAATGACTCATTCCAGAACCCAGAAGCTCAGCTCTGGGTGCTGGGTGAGGGGGGAGTGCAGGCAGATGGACTGAACTGTGGGATGCCAGAGAACTGAGCACCCCTGGGACAAAACCTTCTCCCCACAGGCTCAGCTTCAACATCTGTTCCACAGAATCCTTGTACTGGGGTTGGCCTTTTGGCTGTGATGGAGTTTCTGGAGAGCGGTGTGTGCCCAACTTTGGGAGATGTCCTGTACCTTGGTAGCACTCTGGGCCTTTGGGTCACGGTGTCTTGCCCCAGGCCCCACGTACCAGGAGTAGATGAAGGCAATGAAAAAAGGCACAGAGACCAGCAGCTGCAGGTGGCGCCAGTGTGGCACAGCATAGGCTACACCAGCCAGGAGGAATTGGCCCAGGCTGTAGACATAGCCAATCAAGGTGCCCACAAAAGCACGGGTATGGATGGGCATCCACTCCACATCTGGAAAGGGGAAGAAAGCAGAGTGGGCCAACTAACTGGGCTGCTAGGTGGGAAGAGACCCCTCTTTCTTTCCCTCTTAATTGTGTTCTTTCCCAAGGATCTGTAGATGTGTCTGGTGATGTCGGGTGCCAGGGTAGGGAGACTGGAGACTTTAAATGGAGGTAGGAACTGGGGATTAGGTTCAGAGTCTCTGGAGCTGCCCTCACTCCTGTTGCTTTTTTTGCCCCACCCCACTGTCCTGGCCTCAGCCTCTTCCTTTCAGAACAGTCTATTCTCAACAGCAGCCCCTTCCTCCCTCTTCCTCAGCCCTCAGTGGCCATTTAGAACAGTAGCTTTTCTCTCTCCTGCAGCATCAATCCAGGTGGGAATGGGACCAGTTCTCTGCTATGGTCTCAGGAGGCCAGGCTGGGCTCCTGGTGGGCTCCTGAGTCTGCTGCCAGAATACACTGGAATGTTTACATTGACTTTGGAGCTGGATCCTTAGATAGCCTGTCCAGCCAATCCTGGCTAGTTCACTTCATCCAGAGAATTGCAATTCTTTGGATTTCTTTCTGGGACTGGGGGATAACCTCAAGTAAATTCATTTTCTTCTTCCCAACCTCAGGTTTCTTATTTGGGAAACAGGGTGTGGCATACATGTGTGTATGTTTGTGTGTCTGTGCATGTTTGTGTGTGTTTATGGTATACGTATATATGTTTGTGTGTATGTTCTTTTTTGGTCTTTTTGAGACAGGGTCTCCCTGTAGCCCCAGCTGGCCTAGAACTCACTATGTAGAGCAAGCTGGCCTGGAACTCATAGAGAACCGCCAGCCTTTGCCTCCCAAGTGCTCGGCTTAAAGGCATGCGCTACCATGGCCAGCTGTTTGTGTGTATGTTTATGTGTGTGTATGTTTGTGTGTGTGATCTACCAGGGGAAGCACATTGACAGTTCATGCATAGACAGTTCTCAACCCCTAAGTGTGTTTGGTGTGTATGATGCTGGCTGGCCCTATGTTTAGAAATATTTGACTAATTACATTAAAAAAACTGGGCATGGTAGTGCACACCTTTAATCCCAGCACTTGGGAGGCAGAGGCAGGCAGATTTCAGGGTGATTGAGGCCATCCTGGTCTATAGAGCAAGTTCCAGGCCAGTTTGGTTTTACAGGGAGACCCTGTCTCATAAGACCCCCCAAAATTGGGACATTTTACATTATTCAAAAAGGACGGAGAGATCTGGGTATGGTGATGCATGTGCATCATCCCAGCATTTGGGAAGGGAGGCTGAGTATCATGAATTGGGGCTGCTCAGGCTACATGGTAAGATCCTGTCTCAACAACCAAACCAACCAACCAAACAAACACACTAAACAGAACAAAGAGCAACAAAAAATGGAGCGAGATCTGACCTCTTGACTGAGTGTCTTTGGCATCTCTGAATAGGATGTGTCTTTAAAAAAATACATTTATTTGTTTATTAATTAATTGCTTAATTTGTGTGTATGCTGTGGTGTATGTGTGGAGCAGTTAATTCTCTCCTTTCACCATGTGGGTCCTGGGGATCAAACTCAGGTTGTCAGTCTTGATGGCAAGTGCCTTTACCCACTGAGCCATCCCACTGCCCCTCCTGCTCCCTACTATTTAGCTCAGGCTGGCCTGAAACTCCCTTATGTAGATCTGTCAAGGCTCAAACATGGGCTAGTCTTCCCACCTCTGCCTCCTGAGTGCTGGGATTGTGGTCATGTGCCACCATGCCTGGCCATCTATCCTTTGGATCTCCTTTGGATACAGTCCTCACCATGCCCAAGATCTCCGGTACCTGGCTTGCCTTGGTCACATGACCTCTGACTCTGCCGGGGGTCTCTGCAATCTCATTACTAAGTGAGGGGTCTAGATGACATGAGCCTGGGAATGTGGTATTCTATTTTCCGGAAGTGTAGACTTAAGGGAGGTATTGGGTTGGGGGCTGGCAGGGCTCAGGAGGGGTGGGCTGGGGGAGGAGGCTGGCAGGACTGGGTAATGAGAGGGGACGTAGGTGAGCAGCCCTCACTTAGAGTCATGCAGTTGATGGCAATGCTAGCCATAGACATGCCCGAGAGGAGTCGGAAGATACAGTAAACGCTGTAGTTGGGTGCGTAGGCTGCACAGGTCCCTGACACAGCTGTCTGCAGGTAGTTCAAGATCAGTACCTTCCGACGGCCCAGCCTATGGGGGAGGGAAGATCTGTGTCAGAGGTCTGAGGACTGCTGGGGGCCAGGAAGTGCTACACTAGAGGGAGTAACAGCCGTGCTTGAGGCCCTGGGCTGGGAGTCTTTTAAAGATTTACAGGCAGTATTTTGAACCTGGCACTGTAGACCTCAAACAAGCCACCCTTGTGGAATGCACACCTCCCACTCGGGTCCGCTCAATCCAGCTAGGGGGCTCGCAATCCCAGTTTAGCCCAGCCCTTTGGCTTACCCAGGACTGACCTGTCTGCCAGGTAGCCAAACACCATAGCCCCCAGCAGCACTCCCACCATGTACAGGGACTGGGCCAGCTGGCGGAAGGCTCGTTGTGAACACACGAGATTCCACTGTGGGGAAAGGCAGGCAAGAATAGGGTAGAGAAGAGCCAGGATGCAGGGAAAGCCCTCAGTCTCCTCTAGGCTGGTCCTCTGGGGCCCATGCCACCCTCTTCCCTGAGTACTTTCCTCTGCCATTTGTCTTATTGTTCCTAAGAACATTTAAAGCACTCGGCAGCATCCATATCTGCCTGCTCTAAAAATATAGGCATCTGTCTTATCTTCTGATCTTGACCCTGGGGACTTGAAAGTCTGTGTGTGCGTGTGTGTGTGTGTGTGTGTGTGTGTGTGTGTGTCTGTCTGTCTGTCTGTCTGAGAGGGAAGTAGAAGGAAGGTTCCCCAAGTCCTTACCTCAGTCACAATGGTTGAAGGAAAGGTGCTGTTGTCATAGACCCAGCCATCGATGCAGGGCTCTGTGAGTCCAGTGTCATTGGCTTCTGTGTCATTGGGAAAGGATCCCCACTGTGGGGAGGTAAAGCGGACGCAAGACTTGGGCCGACCCTGCCTGTCCCTGGGCAGCCAGGCCTCCAGGCCCACATCTTTACTGAGGTTGGCAGTGGCAGGTGGGCGGCAGTGGTGGGTGGGGATGGCAGCGGTGAAGTTCTGCAAGGTGTTGTGGGAAGCCATCAGCAGTAGGGGGACAACCACCAGAGTGACCTGGATCAGCTGGAAGCGTCCGACGCCCCCTACCTGCTTCAGGAGGTCATTGAAAGCCATGGGGCCGGGCCAGGCAGTGGCCAGGGGCTAAGGCTTTCTCGTCCTAGCGTCTCTGTCTGTCTGTCTGCCTGCTGTCCTTTGCCTGAGGACTGGGGCTGCCGCTGCCTCTGCAGCTGAGTGACTCCTGGAGCTGGAACTGAGCCCGCTCTGTGGAGGGATAGCGGGCTGGTGGGCTGCCCCTCCTCTTTCTCTCTCCCCTAGTTCTGTCCCTCCCTTTCCTTCTTTTCTTCACTTCGGGGGTCTGGATGGCTCAGCTTTCAGGGTCCGCTGGAGCCCTGACCCTTCCGCGGGCAGCTTTTATTCCTTGACCTGGAGAGAATGAGTTAAAGTGTGACTTGATATCAGAAGAATTAACCCTCCAAGTATTCCTTATGCCAGTGGAATTTCTCCAAGTGGGTATAAAGGGCAGGAGAGGGTGGATGAGCCTGGGAGTGGAGAGGATCCATGTGCTGAGATAGTCCATCTGGGCATCGAGGTGCAGAAGGGGACAACATGGGACCTTTTGTCTTCCTTCTGTTGAGGAGACTGCGCTCTGGCAAATGTGGTGACCTCCTGAAGGGTTTCTGTGGATGAGGCTGTCTGTCTTTGGGAATAATGCCTGAGAAAATATGGGAAGTCTAGTTGGGTCTGAACTGCAGATTGATGAGCAATTTAAAAAAAGTATAGCCCGCAAGCCGGGCGTGGTGGCGCACACCTTTAATCCCAGCACTTGGGAGGCAGAGGCAGGTGGATCTCTGTGAGTTCAAGGCCAGCCTGGTCTACACAGTGAGTTCCAGGACAGTTGGGGCTGCAGGGAGACCCTGTCTCAAAAAGACCAAAAAAAAAAAAAAAAAGCATAGCCCTAATTTTGCATAGGACACATTTATATCAGAAATTATTTATTTATTTGAAATTCAGATTTGATTGGGAATCTTGTCTTTTTATTTGCTAAATTGAGCAGTGGTCTTTGGGCTTCTGGGAACAGCTCACATCTTATAGGACCATGGCTTTGTGCAATTAGAAGAAACAATAGTGGACAGAGACTTTCTTGAAGGCGTGAGAGCCAAGAAAAAAGTCATGTATTATGGGATGGGGGGATCATCCTTCCAGGGTCTCAGCTTTCTCTCTTCTTAATTATCTTTTTTAGTTTTTTTCCCTTGGCTTTTTCAAGACAAAGTCTTCCTGTAGCCCCAGCTGGCCTGGAACTTACTATATAGACCAGGCTGGCCTTGGTCTCATGGAGATCTGTCTGCCTCTACCTCTGAGTGCTAGGATTAAAGACGTGTGCCATCAGCCTTTTAATTTTTTATCTTTTTATAAATATATTTATTTATTTGTTCATTTTAATTTAATGTGTATGAGTGTTATGCCTGCATGTATGTAAGTTGCACGCATGTTGTGCAATGTCTGTAGAGGACAGAAGAGGGCGTCAGCTGCCATGTGGTGCTGAGAATCAAACCTGGGTCCTCTGCTAGAGCAGCCAGTGCCCTTAACTGCTGAGCCATCTCTCCAGCTTCAATTTTTTTTTTTTTAAACAGAAGTTCTCATGTAGTTCATGATGGCCTCAAACTCTCTATGTCTCCAAGGCTGGTCTTGAATGGCTCCTCCTGCCTCCATCTCTTACATGCTGGGATTACAGATGTACACCACCACTCCACTTACCTTTGTAAAACAAAAAATATCTATTTATTATTTTATTTATTGTGTATATGTGTGTGTATGGAGGTCAGAGACCAACTTGTGGGAGTTGGTTCCTTTCTTCTGTTACGTGGGTTACGGGGACTAAACTCAGGTCATCAGGCTTGGCAGCAAGTGCCTTTACCTGCTGAGCCATTTCACTGGCTCCTGTTTCCCTTCTTAATTATCTTGTTTCAAAATTTTCCCTTTGTTATGTTTTCTATGTGTTTTTTTTAAACAATGAGCATGAGTTTATTTTATTTTTAGCTACAACTCTAAGACATTATTTGAATTCCTCCAACAGCTTTTGGCTCCTGATTCTTGGTCACTCAGGAGCAGAGGCAGTGTTGAACACTGATTGGATGTTTCCATGGGATATGATTGGTTGGATCACAGACTGGGGATGCTGAGAACACTTTGATTTGCACAGTACATAGTATGTAAAACACTGGACTCTGGAGTCAGACCTCTTCCCATCGTCTCTTGCTATGTAACCAGGGGCAAGTTATTAAATTCCTCTGCACCCAGTTCCCCTGCTTTCAAGATAGGGATGATGATTACAACCCCTTTATTGCATTATTGGAGGGTAAATGGCCCAATACAGGTAGAGTCTAAAAAAACATTTATCTACATATGGTGATTTGTGCCTATAGCCCTAGCTGCTGGACAGTCCAAGGCCGGAGGTGTTGAGCTCGGGAATTCAAAACCAGCTTTGGCAGAAGGGTCAGTAGTTCAAGTCCCATCTTGGCTACATAATGAGTTTGAGACTACTCTGAGTTATATAGGATCCCGTCTCAAAGATTCCCTTCCTACCAAAAACAAAACAAAACCCCATAAAAAGTCCAGATGTTATGTTTCTGCAAATTGCACTTTTATATATTTAATTGGGAAGAGATTTATTGCCTTCAGAGGCCTTCAGATACATAAGCTGTTAGACTAAAGTCTAACTTCAAAGATGCGTAGGAAGTCCTATCTTCCCCTCCTCCTCCTTCCTCTTCTCCTTCTTCAACAGGGCTTTAGTATATATCTCAGGCTGGCATCATACTCACAACTCTCTGACCTCAGCATCCCAAGTGCTGGGGTTACAGGCATGCACTTCTTAACTGAGGCTCTGGAGGTGTAGACAGCCAAGCTAAAAGGGTTTTAGAGATGATCTAATCTCTTATGTACAGAAGAGGCCCAGAGGAGGTTGTAACTCAACCCCAGCTTCCCTTTCCCAGCGTGTGTTGGTTCTAGCTCGGGCTCAGTGGGTGTCCAGATGTCTGACAACATTCTTCAGGCCAAGGCATATAAGAGTCTGTGGCCTGGGGAGGTGAGGACAGCTGGACAAACAGCTTGGGGGCTGTGGGGCCAGTCTCCTGCCAGGACTTTGTGCCCTGACAAGGAGTGGGTGGAGTGCAGAGGGCATCGAGGGTGATGGTGGCCTCCTGCAACACCCTTCCTCTCTAAGCCTTTGTCTAACCCTGCCCTGGACAAGAACTTCCTTCCTAGTGCCTGACTAGCTCCAAGCTGGGCTGAGTCCATAAAAAACCCCACTGGAGACTCCAGGGCCTGAATTGTGGTGGGTTCCTGGCATCATCAGGGTGGCAAAGGGATTCCCCAGCAGATTCTCAGCCCATGGAGGCTTTCTGGATGTGTTTTCTGCTATGGTGAATGATTTTCAGAGGTGGGAACTATCCTTTGAAGATCTTGTGGGTACAAAAACTTAGGATTGAACTCCTCTGTGCTAAGTAGAACATTGGTTTATATTCTGGCTGTTCTCAGCAGGAAGGTGTCAAATCTGGGGGATTTGAGATGTGGGCAGAAGCTTCTTTTTTTCTCAGAGCCACACGCTGTTGGACTTGGGAGCCATCACTGAGCTGAAAATGTCTCATGATACAAAGGAGTCTGTGGCTCAGACAGACAACAGATTTGCCCATGATCATGTAGCAAGTTTAGAACTCAGCTCTCTCGACTCCTTTGTTCTTCCTACTCTGCAAGTAGCCATCTCATAGGCTAGATTTTTTTGGAATAAGTGTTGACTTTTTGTAACTATAGTCTGTTAAATAAATGGGATTGGAAGTGTGAGACTACATGTGATTTTTATTACTTTGCTGACACCTTTTGAATAAATAATTTACAGATCAAGGAAGGCACTCTTACTTAGATCACATGCTCTAAGCATGAGTTTGAAATACCCAGAGAGTTCAGAAGACTCCACCTGCCTGGCAGCAGCGTCTGAAGAAAGAATTCTGAGGCAATTTGGGGCATAGCTAACTTGACCAGCAGGCATTAGAAACCCATCTAAAACTGCTGTTTAAAAGCTGGATATGAGGGGCTAGAGAGATGGCTCAGCGGTTAAAAGCATTGGTTGCTCTTGCAGAGGACATGGGTTCAAATCCCAGCACCCACATGGTGATTAACAACCGTCTATAACTCCAGTTCCAGGGGATCTGATGCCCCCTCTGGCTTCCTGTGATGGTTTGGATGAAAATGTCCCCCATAGGCTCCAAGTATTTGGACATTTTGTCTCCAGATGATGGCGCTGTTTTGGGAGGTTTTAGAAGGTGTGGCTATCCTGGAGGAAGCATGTCACGGGGGGTGGGGTGGGCTCAGAGAGTTCTTAAGCCTTGCCAGATCTCCAGTTGCTCTCTTGCTTCTTGTGCCTGCATGATGATGTGAGAGCTTAGCTTCTGCTGCTCCTGCTCCAGCCACCTCCAGCCACCATGCCTCCCTGCCATGACGGACTGTAATTCCCCTGTAACCGTAAGCTCAAATAAACTATTCCTTCTATTAATTGCGTGGGTCAGTGTTTCTATCACAGCAACAGAAAAGTGACTAACACACCTCTGTGGGCACTGTATACCACGGGTGCACTTACAGACAAGGAGGCATAAAACTTATAACACATGAAATGCAAAAAAGAGCTGGATATGAACTGAGGATATAGCCTAGTTGATAGAGGCAAGGCAGGCAGGAAGCCCTGAATCTCCCCCAGCACTGTATAAAATGGGGTGTCATGACACACGTAAGTAATCTCAGCATGTGGGAGGTGAAGGCAGGAGGCTCAAAAGTTCACCGCCCCCAAAAGCTAGGTGTAGTGGCTGTAAGCCTTTAATCTAGCACTTAGGAGGCATCTCTATGAGATCAAGGCTAGCCTGGTCTACAGAGCAAGTCCAGACTAGCTGGGGCTACAGGGAGACCCTGTCTGAGAAAAAAAGAAAAAAGGTTCATGGTCATCCTGGGCTATACAGCAAGTTAGAGGCCAGACAGGGCTACATGAGACCTATTTCAATAACAGAACAACTCCAAAAGCTATATATGATACCAGTCACCAATGAGGCAACCCAGTGTTAGGACTCTGCCCAAGAGGGACAGAGAGAAGGGCACAGAGGAAGCAAGAGAAACTACGTAGTAGACGAACAGCAGGATGGAGAGGAGGACTGGGGATTTGGTGACTCACAGGTGAGTCCTGACCACATGAGTGGGGAAGTGCTTTCCTGGGCGTCTTCTGTTCTCTTAGAGTATGTCTGCCACAAACCCATTCCCAGTGCAGGAATGGCTGTGGCTAGGGCATTCTAGGAGCCATCCTGAATTCCAGGCCACTAACAGATGGGGAGAGTGTAGAGACCGGTGATTTATACTGAGTCGGCTCCCGTCTGGTGGGGATCCAGTGAAGCCAAGGGGAAGCATGTGGCCTCCTTGTCAGCTGATCTGAGGCTTCAAGGTGGAAATACCATAGGTAGAAATCAGCCTCCAATGTGGGGTCTGGTAATCACAGTGTAAAAGACAGATCTCAGTGGGCAGTGTGGCTGGTCTTGGGTATCTGCCCCAAATTACCTGAAGGTTGGCAAGGGAGACTCCTGCATATGAAATACATGTAGGAGCTGCAGAAATAGTTCAGGAGTTAAGAGCACTGGCTGCTCTTGCAGAGTACTTGGGTTCAATTTCCAGCACCCACATGGCTGCTAACAACTGTCTGTAACTCCAGCTCCAGGGGACTTCAACACTCTCTTCTGACTGCCTCAGGCATTGCACAACATGGGTGAGCTTACATACCTGTAGGCAATATACTCATATAACACAGACACACACACATGCAAATGGGAAGTTCACTGTTTCTCATGAGGCTGGGAAGGGTGGAGTGGAGGTTGTGGAGGTGGGGCGTTGCTGGGGGAGGAGGAGGAGGAAGATGGAGGGGTTCTACCCTGCTCATTCTCACTCCTGGTTCTTGCTTCCTTTCCCCAACTTTCTACTCTTCTTCCTGCTTCCTCGGCTCTCTCACCAAAGAAACCTCTTGCATTCAAATCCTTGTCTTGGGGTCTGCTTCAGGGTCAGTCCACAGGTAGACACAACTGTGACCACAATTCAGTATGTGATCAGCAGGCTCTGGAGCCATAGAAGGTTTTCTGGAGGAAGTTACTCAAGTTGAGGCCTTGAGGATGAGTTGGGTCGTGAGCCAAGTGCAGTGGGAGTTGGATGGTGAGAAGTCAAGTGCTGAGTGAAGGGCTCGAGCAGTTTATGAACGGAAAGAAGTTGGGTGAGGCTGGATTTCAGCACGTGAAAATGGAATGTTAAAAACTGAAGCTGTTGTCGCTGGATGTGGTGGCGCACGCCTTTAATCCCAGCACTTGGGAGGCAGAGGCAGGCAGATCTCTGTGAATTCAAGGCCAGCCTAGTCTACATAGTGAGTTCCAGGACAGCTGGGGCTACAGGGAAACCCTGTCTCAAAAAGCCAAAAAAACCCCCCCAAAAAACAACAAAAAACAAAACAACAAAACCCCTGAAGTTGTTGAAGGCCAGTTGGGGCCTGATTCTGGTGTGTCTTGTAAGAGGGGTGAGATTTTTACCTTCATGGGAAGTCACAAAAAGGGAGACATAGGAGTGCCATATAATTATTTTCATCTTTATTAAGTGCTCTATCAGATCTCTAAATCCATATTTGAGAGTAGTCGTTAGCTCTGTGTTTGATAATGGAAACTGTAGAGTGTATTGTTTGGTGTGGTAGCCAATAGCCACTACTGAGTGCTTGAATGGAGCTGATCCAAACTAAGACCATTAGTGTGAATTACACACCATATTTTGAAGATTTAGTATGAATGAGAGATGATGAAAAAAAACTCATTAATAACTTTTTGTAGATTAATACTGAAATGGCAATATTTAAAAATATTAGGCTAAGTAAAATATATTGTATACATATTAAAATGAATCTCATGTTTCTTTCACTTTTTAAAAATGACTAAGAGGAAATTTAAAATTTAAATTTATACATAGTTGTGGGGGCTGGAGAGATGGCTCAGTGGTTAAGAGCACTGGCTGCTCTTGCAGGGGACCTGGATTCAGTTTCCAGCACCCACATGGTGGCTAACAACCATCTGTAACTCCAGTTCCAATGGTTCCAATGCCCTCTTCTGGCATCCACGGGTACTGCACACCATGGGTGCACCTCTATACATGCAAGTAAAACAGTCACACACAATAAAATAAAAGTAAATTAAAAAATATACATGTGGGGCTGGTGAAAGAACTCAGTTGGTAAAGTGCTTGCTGTGTGAGGACTTGAGTCTGGATCCCCAGCACTCACTTAAAAGCCAGTGCAGCAATGAACACATATAATCCTGGTGCTGGGGAGGCAGAGGCAGGAGGATCCCTGGGCTTTCCTGGTCAGCCAGTCTAGCTCAAGCAGTGAGCTCCAGGTTCAGTGAGAGACCATGTCTGAAAAATAAGGTGGAGACTGACAAAGGAAGACCCCTCTCCATAACTTAAACAAGAAGGGGGTTTTCTTGGAGAACTTTGGGATGCTTAATAGAACCCAGGTGCAGAAAGCACACCCAAGGCTGAAGAACTGGGGCTTGGAATCCATTCAGAACGAATGTAAGTAGTCCCACCTACCCGCCTTTGGACTGAGGCTGGGTAGGCCCTTGTTTTCTTTTTCCCTGTGTGTCTGCTTTGTTCTGTCTCTGCAACTGGCTTTCTTTGCTCTTCTGGCATCTGGGCCAGGCCAGCATCGTGCACACTTGCAAGCCGAGGCAAACACTAAGAAACAGATGATCTAGAACCCCTCTGCTGTCGGGTTCATGTCCTGTGGAAGCCTGGCTCTCTGTGGTGATGTTGGGCCATGGTGGAACTTTTACATCATTGGATCAGTGATAAGACTGTAGAACAAGCACAATCTTGTTCCCCGAATCTCTCCCTGTTTTGCACATGATCTTGTCTACATGTGCCCCTGCTACTGTGATGTCATCTACTCTGAGGTCCTTATCAGAGCATGAGCAGGTTAGGCCACCTGATCTTAGACTTTTAGCCTCCCGAGCATAGGATAGATATGGTACTCAGCTTTGGATATTTTCTCTCTCTTTTTTTTTTTTTTGGTCAACCCAGGGCCTTGCACTTGCTAGACAAGCGCGCTACCACTGAGTTAAATCCCCAACCCCCAGACTATGAAGCTTTCCAATGAGACAGGGTCTCCCTGTAGCCCTAGCTGGCCTGGATTCGCTATGGAGACCAGGCTGGCCACAAACTCACAGAGATCCGCCTGCCTCTGTCTCCCGAGTGCTGGGATTAAAGGTGTGCACCACCACTCCCAGCCTGGATATTTTCTTATAGCAACAGAAAACAGACTAATATACTATCTCAAATTCCAGTTCAGGATGGAACATATGATTGATAAGATTTGGATTCCGTATGCCTTCTGGTCTATTCAGTCATGACAAGAAGTGGGGAGTTCTGGAACTATTTGATTTAGCAGGTTTTAGGAATACAAACCCATAGAGAAGGGATAGGGGTCAAAGTGACCACTGTGACATTTTATTTATAGGAAACCTCAAAGCCGCATGAGAAGGAGCGGCCAAGTCATGAGAGGGAGCTGCAAGCACCAGCCATCTCAGAAAGCAAGGCAGCCAGGGCCCAATATGCTGAGGGGCCAGGAGGAAGAGGGATTAAAATGGACCAATGGATTCATCAAGAGGGGTGCTGACAGTCCCTGCTGAAAGCAGTCAGACAGGAAGGGTGTGGATCAGAGTGCTGCCAGGGAGATGTATGCGGTTACAAAATGGATACAGGGCAGGTAGATAGCTCCTACATGAAATTTAGCTTCAAACAGGAGAAACTTTCATGTTGATGGTGTGGTCCCTAGAAGGAGCAACGACATCCAGAACGGGGTTGTTGGTTTGCTTTTGGATTTGTTAAGATGGGAGAGTGAGCTTGTTTAACTGATGATGGAGCGGATCTGAGAGAGAGGAAATGGACTGAGATGCAAGGAGGAAAGAGTGGTGATAGGAGAGGCTGGACACTGTCTTGGTGGAAGGACCATCTGCTGGAGGGAAGCAACAAACGTGAGAGACGTGCTGGTATCCTGCTATGGCTGCTGTTTTCTTAGCTAAATGAGACATAAAACCATCCATTGAATATGGCGATGGGGTAAGAACCATCAGAGATTTGGGGCAAGCAGAAGTAAAGGGTTGGGATTTGAGAGCCCCAACTTCTGCCTGTAGCCACTCTGGGCTTGTCTAGTCATCTCATATGCATGTGGAGATGTACAGGCAGACAGTATTTCCAGGCACAGGTCTGATGGACATACTCCACAGAGCACTCCCACAGGCATCCAGTGGCAGTCTGAATGTTTCCCCAAATGCACATTTTGAAACTGAGTCCCCAGTGTGATGGTCGTAAGGGATAAAGCCTTTTGGGAGGAGATGAAATCATGAGGTTCTTGTTATTGTTGGATCTGAAGTGCTCCCCAAAGGTTGAAGGTGTGGTGGCCAGCCACTGGGGCCAACAGGAGGTAAATCTGATGGGAGTAGGGCTTAGTAGATGGAAGTTAGGTCATTAGGGGTGTGTCTTTGAAGGGGTATTGGTAGTGACCTGGACCGAAACCTCAAACTTTGAGGCCAAATAAGATTTTCTTCTTTTTAGGTTGTTTACTTCAGGTATTTTGTTATAGTGATGGAAACACAGATCTGTTCTCAGGACAGATGAGTGCCTGATGAAATGGGTGGAGGGGGTAAACTTTGATTTTTTGCTCTGTTATTCTGACACTGGGGTAAGGAAAGGAAGTCTCTCACCAAACATCAAATGCTTATGCCTTGCTTTTCCCAGCCTCTAGAACTATGGACAATAAAGTTCTATCATTTAGACAATCCAGCCATTATTGGTTATTACAGCAGGACAAACGGACTAGGACACACCAGCCCAGCTTGCATGCGCCTGGGTGCCCATATCTGCATATTTGTGCAGTACAGATGGACAGGTGTGTGCTCACATGTCCACAGGGTGGCCAGCCCTCCTCCTTTTCACCCCTTTCCTTAGCAGCATTCTTCATTGTGAATTCTTTATTGTATCTTATTGACATTTCCCAACCAAAAAAAAGAGTTTGAGGGAAGAGGGGGACAAACTGTTAGAACTGAGCCAGGGGATCTCAGGGACAAAAGGTGGGAGCTGGACAGAGGAAGTGACCAGTGTAGAAAGGATACATAAAAGAACCACAGGGCCTGGGGTGCAGGGAGGATGCTTGCAGGGGTGATTACCAGAAGGCCTGCAGCCAAAGCTTTGCACAGGCCAGGTCTAGGCTGTGGGCTATGGTTGAGGGTGATGATGGAGGAGAAACCTCCACTGAGCTCTTGGAAGGTTTCCTCTCAAGAGCATCAACCCACCCAGGGCCTCCCACAATGCCCAAGGACCTCGAGGAGCCCTGGCAGGGCCCTGGCTGGAATCAGTCTCTGCAGGGCAGGAAAGTGGGTTCTTGTTGTCCTTAGCTGGGGTCAGACCCGCAAGTCTTCAGAGGGATCATCTGGGATGCCTTTTCTGATTCTGGCTCCTGCTTTGTTTCTTTTCTTTGTTGCTGCCTAGGGACATAGAGCTTAGGAAAAATCCCAACCTGCCTCTCCAAAGGGCAGCTGTTTGGGGTCAGAAGCAGAGCACTCACCAGTCTTGCATGTCTTCAATAGTCTCTGGCAAGGGCCGATTGAGGGTCTCGAGCAGGAAGAAGGCAGCGCTGCCGCCCAGTAGGGCCGTGGTCCCGTAAATGACGTTGGGAATGAAGGGCTGCACCTCACCCGTGATTTTCACCAGTGGGGCTATCATACTTCCCATACGGGCCCACAGGTTAGTAGCGCCCATACCTGTTTGCCTGGGAAGGTTTGGAGCAGGGATTGACAGCCTGTGTTTGTGGCTTTTAAAGGATGGTCCTGGCACCTCTGGGTAAGGGGCAGGTGGAGGATGCCATGAGACCCCCCGGCTCTGTATCCTTTGCTTAGTCCCTGCCCCAGGTGCAGCACCTACCTGAGGACTGTGGGGTAGAGTTCACTCGTGTAGAGGAAGAGGCAACTAAAGGAGCCAGATAGACATCCCTTTCCAAACACAGCCAGCGCTGTCTTCAGGAGATGCATTTCTGCAGAGGGGGAGGGTGTTGTTCGTGAGTAGGGGAATGTTCTTGCTCCTTAGCAGGTCTAGCCTCCCTTTGTGCTTGGGCTCAGATGCAAACATAAAGGTGTGTAGTGAACCTTCTCCTGTTCCTATTGCTTTGATTGTTGCATCTTGCTGTGTCTGTGCTTTCTCTTGGCTCTAATTTTCCATTCCCATTAATATATTGTTGCACATGTTCTTGCCCTAAAATACCTCAGGTTCATTTGGGATAGAGGTTTATCCTCAAATACCTGTATAGAATAAAGCTGGGGACTGGGGAGATGGTTAAGTCAGTAAAGTGCTTGCCTTGTGAGGAGGAAGACTTGAGTTCAATCCCCAGAACCCATGCTAAACCCATGTTTAACCCATGTTAAAAACCAGCCATGGTGGCCTGTGCTTATCATCCCAGCACTGGGAAAGCAGAGGCAGGCTGATCCCTGGGACTTGATGGTCAGCCAACCTAGCCTACTTGGTCAGTTCCAGGCCAGTGAAAGAGCCTTATCTTTAGAAAAATGGTGGATGGAGCCAGCAAGATGGCTCAGTAGGTAAAGGTGCTTGGTGTCAAGCCTGTTGACCTGAGTCTAATCCCTGGGACCCTTATGGTGGAAGGAGAGACCTGACTCCTGCAGGTTGTCATCTGACTGCTACACAAGCTGAGTGTCTTGCCTGCTCATCCCCCCAATATATAATAAAAAAGGTGGGCGGTGCCAGAAGACTGACATTTGAGACTGTCTTCTGGACTTCACAGACCTGCACACACAGGTCTGTGTGCATCTGCACACTCATGAACATGTGTACTCTCTCTCTCTGTCTCTCTCTGTCTCTCTCTGTCTCTCTCTCTCTCTCTCACACACACACACACACACACACACGACTCTCCAAGGTTGTGGTGGGGTAGGCTGAGTGGTCTTTCCAAGGCACTGAGATATGTTGTTCTTCCTTCTCAGCTTGTTCTTCACCACAATGCCACCTAGGGTATGGCCAGCCCTCAAACAATTCCTTATACTGTCCAGACACTACTATGCTTTGCCAGGTCCAAGTTAGAGCTGGGAAAGAGCTTAGATGTCATGGAGCCCAACTTGTTTACTTGAAGAGTGAGCCCCAGAAAAGGGAGGGATCTGCTCAAGGCAACACCATGAGTCAGAGGCAGATTTAACAGATCTGGAGCTCACTTCCCGCTTGTGGCAGCTTCTTCCAGAGGCTTCTGGGGTGACCCTAACCGCTCACCCAAAGGCACGAAGATGAGAGCCAAGATGGCTCCTCCTGCCAGCAGCAAGAGAGTGCCCTGAGTGATGCGTCGGCCCAGATAGCTTATGGAGAGGATGGTGACAAACTTGGCTGGGATGTCGACCCCGCCAAAGATGATCTGGAGTATGTAGATGTTGACTCCGAATTCTTCTACCCCCATAGCCAGACTATAGTAGGCAAAACCAGTAGCAAACCTGAGGGACAGAGAGGGATTGATCAGCACTTGCGGCCAAACTGAGGCCTTTTCCCATAGCACATTGTGGGTCACTAGGATGATAGACAGGCTCGTTTCTTGTGCCATCTGCAGCTGATTGATAGGAACTGCTTGAGTACTGTTTGAGTCTTGTGAGATTGTGTCTAGGTTCAATGAAAAAGTGCTGGGATTGAAGGGCTGCAAAGATAGCCCAGCAGTTAAGAGCACTGGCTGCTCTTGCAGAGGATTTGGGTTCGATTCCCAGCACCCACATGGTGGCTAACAACTGTCTGTAACTCCAGTTCCAGGGAATCCAACGCCCTCTTCTGGCTTCCGTGGGCTTAGCATGCATGTGGTGCACTTACATACATGCATACAAAACATTCATACACATAAAAGTAAAGATAAATAAATCAAAAGTGTTGGGATTGATTGGTTATGTATGATAGGGGCATGACCTAGGATGTCTTGGTAAAGATGCCTAAGATTGACTCTATAGAATAACATGTCTATTTTGGTTGGGAAGAGGCAGAACATCCAGATTGGTCAAGACGAAAGTCAAGCTGTGAATAGGAGTCAAATGCTCCTCGATGTCCTCTTAGAATTGTAGAATCCTCTTTGCAAAGTGCTGGATGAATTCAATTCTATTTTCCTGGGGAAGACTAGGATGGAGAATGGTCTGGCAACCAGGTTACAAGGGGCTTGGAGGGAGATGGAGAATGTCAGACAGAAGAGGAAACTTGGGAGATACATAATTTCTGTCTGCAAGTCTGAAGCCCAGAGGGTTAGCTTTGTTCTGTGGAGTTCCAGAGCACAGAGCTAGGCCACAGGGCTTCGGCAATAGAGAGGCAGAGTGTCGGGGAGCTGCCACGATCAGGATGTGAACTGATGAAGGGGTCTGAAGCATCTGACCTGTGAGTAGGGGGTGTGACCTCAGAGGGAAGCAGAACTTCATGGCTGAACCTGGGACTTCTGGGATGCAGGCTGTGCTGGCCCTCTGGAGGCATTCCCTTGACTTATCTTGCAGGTTCTCTAGGTTTTGCCCTTAGGTGAATCTGCTGAACCCCTCCTTGTTCATCACCCCTGCCTTGGTAGGGTATAGGCAGGGAGGGGTGACAGGTTACCAAGACAGGATGAGGCAGAAAGTCACACGGCGCAGGATGGGTACCCGGAACAAGACAGATATGCCATATTTGACCTTGGCTGAGGCAATGTCCTTCTGCAGGTTGAACTTTAGCTCCTTGGGACAGAGGAGAAGGAGGGGGACCATTAGTGTGATGGCTGATGGAAAGGAAGGAGGCGCAGATCTACTACGTCCAGAAGATTCATTGGGGGGAGCAGATGGGCTATGGGTTGTGAGCCAAGGAAACAAGGAAGAGAAGCAGACACATGGCCCTGCCCTGACTACAGTCTTCTCTGCACCTACCTCCATGGTGAGCTTTTTCCCTTCTTCCTTCTTGCCATTGAAGGTAGCCACATGTTGCAGAGTCTTCAGGGCCTTCGAGAACTTTCCAGATAGAACCAGCCAGCGTATGGACTCTGGTACCCACCTGGGGGTCAGAGTCAAAACATAATGGCCCCCCATTCCAGAGGTCCTTTTGAGACATCTCTGCACCCAAGCCCGAAGGCTAGGAGGTCCAGAAACCTGAGCTGCCTGAAGCAATTCCCGTGGAATTTCAACTTGGCCCGTCTGTACTTGGCTGCCTGTAGTCAGTACAAATTCCAGCAAGCTGATCTTCCCTTTCTAGAACAGCCTTTCCTCTACCTGAATCACTTGTTGTTGAATGTCTTCCTTAGCTAGGAGTCCCAGGGCCTAGGCTGAGGCAGGTGGAGGTTGAACAGCTGGAGGGTCTTGTACCTTCACCTCCCTAACCACCCTTAGTCTGGATTCCCTCCAGGCCTTGGGAGAGTGGCTATTGGTCACCTAGCCTCGGACAGCTGCTCCCGGCTTTCTGAGGCTATCACTCCTAGGCTTACAGTTTCCAATTCCTTGGCAGTCTCACGGGCCTGCTCTCACCAAGATTATCAAAGAATTCCTCCCACACTTGTGGCTAGGGCTGGAACTCCAGTTTTCTCTTCCTAGAGTAATGACAGCAATAGTTTCCAGTCAGGAAACCTTCCCGCAGGCCAGCCCTACAAAACTTGGGGTAACTGGCAGTATCATCCCCATCAGGCTCAAGTGGGTGGGGCTTGTACCAGTCCCAGGGTGCAGGGCCCCGAGCTCTCAACTGTGCAGTGCCTCTGCTGTATCTCCTGACCCTGATAGCTCTTGCTCTGCTTCTATCTCAGACTGTGGCCGTGGCTCTGGTCCCGTTTCTCTCTCTCGTCCTCAGATTGGCCATGCTTTCTGACAGCTCTGTGAGATGGAACCTCAATTTCCAAACTGAGGTTCCACCTCAACTCTGTACTTTTGCATGTAACCTTAGAGAATTGCTTCTTTCCCTGAGCCTGAGTTTTCTGATCTTTAAATAGGGACAGTAATGCTCCCAACACACAGAGCTGTCACGATCAGAAACAATACAGACTGGCGTCCAGAATGGGGTCTTAAGGATAATTTATAACTGATTACTCCAAGATTTCACAATTTTTCTCAGAATCATTTGTGACTTCCAGTATTTTGGCTCTAAAAGTGGGTTATGGGGGTGAATTTCCTGTCTTTCCGTGTGGTTTTGGGTTCGGTAGGTTGACAATGAGCTCTCTGCCCACTCTGGTCTCCTACCCAAGCACCTCCTTTTCCTAGATTCCTAGGCTGAGGCTCTATTTTGGAAATCTCCCAATTCTGTAGATTTTTCTTTCGAAATGTATTTCAGATTTTTTCCTCTGAATCCCCCTGCCTGCACAGTCCCCTCTTTTCTGCTGCTTGTCCTCACCATGTGGGTCTGTACTTCCGGACCATTCTTTTACAAATAGAACTTTGTCCAGGCCTCCGCAGATTCTTTCTGTACCTTTCCATCCTTCTCCATGTGAAGTCGAAGAGTCCCTGCCCTTCTGTACTCTTGATAGACCAGCCCCCTCTCACCCATCCCAACCTGCAGACGGCCCTCAAGCGACTCCTGCCCCTCCCACCTGCTCTCTCCCGCAGTGTGCCTTTGCAGATGTAACTCTCATTCTGGTGGGCCTTCCTGGACTCTAGGACCAAGAAGCTGGGGACAGATAGAGCTGGACAGCCAGGTTAGGCATGGAATTTGGTCCTGATGGCTCCAAAGAGGGGATAAAAGCAGAGGGCTACATACCAGGACAACAGGGAGAAGATGAAGAAGGGAATGGACACGGTTAACTGTAGCCAGCGCCACTGGGGGATGGCATAGGCCAGGCCGGACAGAGCGAACTGGCCAACGGTGTAGCAGTACCCAATCACTGTTGATGAGATGGCCCGCATGTGGGTGGGCACCCATTCCACATCTGTGAGAGGAGTCCAAAGACCAGATTAGGGTCCTGTTATGCCCCAGGCACCTTCCTGTGAAGGGGTGCCAGCTCCTCCTCCCAGTAGCTACCTGACCCTAACTGATCCCAAGACTTCATTATCCCCATATGCAGATGCTGCAAGCTGAGGTAGGACTCAAACCTGGGGCTCTCTACTTCCGAGTTCACTCTTGACATGCCTTGCCGGTGGCAAGTGACTTCCCTTGTTTTGCCTCAACTTTATCATCTCTATTCAATACATATAGTATCATTTACTCCTGTGTATGACCTGTGTGAACCTCACAGAGTACCCAGACCCCAGGCAAGTCCTACAGAGAGACAGCTATCATGATGATGCTTGTGGTTGTTGTTAAATTCAGAGGGGCCTTCTGGGATCTTGAGAGATCACGGGCAGCCCCACTTTCTCAGCTTTTGGATGGTGCTCTCCAGGTCCCTTCTCCTTGGGCTCCCCCTGTGGCTCACTCAAGATGACGGTGCTCAGGGAAATGCCCGACATGCTGCAGCCACACAGGAAGCGGAAGATCATGTAGACGGGGAGGCTGGGGCTGAAGGCAGTGCCTGAACCACTTGCCGCCAGCAGTAGGTAACTACATGTCAGGATGGGCTTGCGGCCAAACCTGCAACTCAAAGGAGAGGAGGCGCCAGGTTAGCCACTGTGCATCTGCCAAGCTGAGTGACTCTGCAGGCTCTGGGGCAAAGGGTTGGCCCCTTCCCAAACTTCACCCATGAACCAAGTGGAATAATTTCCTCTCCAGACAGAGCCTAGCTGGTAATTGCTGGTTTTTCAACAAGTTTGCAGTTACAGCATTGAGTTAATGAGTTACCCCTCCGCCTCAGATTAGCTGACTGAGCAGAGGTCAAAGGACCACTTATCTCTCAGCAGTTCATCTGCCGTTGTTTCATGTTACACAGTCACAACACTGTATCTGGAGACCTGGAGTCTGGAGAAGCCAGAAGACTCAAACGAGGACTTTGGAATAGAGAGAAGGCCACACCGGGCAGGGGAATGGTATCTGCCCAGAGAGGAGAGGACCATCCTTCCCACCTCCTCCAGCTCTTGCCTCTTTGGGGTGCATGGTAGAAAAAGGGTCAGGAGGTAATGTTCCATGGGGCACGCCCATCTCACCTGTCAGACAGTTCTCCAAACAAAGGCCCTCCAATCAGTATGCCTGCCATGAAGATTGACTGTGCCAACTCCTTTAGTTTGTTGGAGCTGCACACCAAGTCCCACTGTACAAGAGAAAGGTAGGGCAAGTTAAACTTAACCCAATCCAGCTATGCATGCATGTTCAACCTGCTCTCTCTCTCTTTCTCTCTCTCTCTTCCTTCCTCCCTCCCTCACCATCCTTAGCTTCCTTGAGCCTAGCCCCTGCCTCCCAAGCACTAATTCTTCAATTCTTCTTTCTGCCTGGTTGGAGGGATGGGTCCTTGGATCCTTGACCCATGGTGTGATGACAACATTCTTCAAGTGCGTGTGGTCGGTGGTGTGATTTACAAAGTTCGCTTAGCTGCTCTATTGACCCCTGTCCCTCTGCTTCTTCTCCTCAAAGTTGCAACTCATACTTCAGCTCCTCTCTTCTCCCAGACATCCAAGTCCAGGCCTTCCATCTGCACCCTTGACTTCCCCTTTCTTCCTCTCCAGGACATTACTCCTTTGCCCCCCCACCTCTCCCTCTCCCTCTCCCTCTCCCTCTCCCTCTCCCTCTGTCTCTCTGTCCCTCTTCCTCTCCTGACTCTTCCCCATCAATTCTCTGCCTTTTATAACTTACTCCTCTCTAACCCCATTCCATTTTTCCTCTACCTTTGACAGTCCATTCTCTTGAATGGGAACTACTCTGGATGCCATCCCATCGTCCTCTTCAGTCATTTCTCAGTTCTTCCCTGATCAGTCCACTGATGCTGTGCTCATCAAAGCCACCCATAGCTTCCTTTTCACCAACATCATGGGCCTTCTGCATCCTGACCTGACTTAGCCTTTATCAGCCATGGATACTGATGACCTCTCCTCTACCTGGCTTTTCTCCTGCTTTTCCCACCTCTTCCCTCCCTTCCAGGCCCTTGTCTCTCTGTCTAGCTTATTTCTTCCCCAGGGCTCCTCCTGGAGCCTCCTCTTTATCTGCTTTCCCCAGGCAATGCCATGTGTTCCTCTGGCTTCGATTACTATTCATACTGAAGAGTCCAAATCCATTTCTGAAGCTCATCCTCTCTTCTGACCTTCAGACCAGTAGATCCCATGGCCCACTTCCAAACACTACTTAGATGATATCCCATGAACATCCCAGACAAGGATGTAACAGGACTTGTCACCTCACTCCTTGTGAGGTCCCAATCGCAATAAATGGCAACCCTCTCTTCTGAAACTACTTATTATAGAAATTTAATTTTGAATTGATGGATCATTATTGTATTACATTTATGGAGAACACTGTTGTGTTTGGATATATGTGGAGAGACTAAATCGAGCTAACGAACCTATCAATCACCTCTCTTGCTTCATATAT
>NW_008341874.1:291936-318692 GCF_000622305.1 Nannospalax galili | reverse complement strand
TATTGAGCTTTTGTGAATTTCATACAACAGTTCTTAATCACATTTAGATCCTCATGCCCAGTTTTTGTATCAAAGTGTCTTAGCTTTCAAAATTATATATATATATATATATATATATATATATATATATTTGTTTTTGTTTTTGAGACGGGGTCTCCCTGTAGTCCCAGCTGGTAGCTTGGAACTTGCTATTTAAACCAGGCTGTCCTCGATCGATCTCACAGAGATCAGCTTACCTCTGCCTCTCGAGTGCTGGGACTAAAGGCATGCACCACCAGGACTGGCTTGCTTCATATTCTTTGTGTTGATATATTTAAAATTTCCTCTTAGTTCCTTTGAAATATATACTGCACTATTGTTGGCTGTAGTGACCCTGCTGTGCAATAGGCTTCCAAGCTTATGCTTCTTGTCTTGCAGAAACTTTGTTCCTTGGATGGGGAGCCCCTCTCATGTCCATTCCACCCATCTCCTTACTCTGTAGCCTCTGACAAACACCCTTCTACACTCTACTAAGAATTCTACCTTTTGATGGGCCTTTAGTTCTAGCACTCGGGAGGCAGAGGTGGGCAGATCTTTGAGTTTGAGGCCAGCCTGGTCTACGTAGCGATGCTACAGGGAGATTTTGTCTCAAAAAATAAAACAAGAAAAACAAAACAAAAACAAAGAATTCTAGTTTTTAAGATTCTACATATAAGAGGTATCTCTGCTGGTATCTCTTTTGACTCCTCCCCCTCTCTCCCACCCTACAGCCACTACTTGATCAAGTTTCTGTTTTTGTATTTTTTTGAATAGCATTCTTCTAGTTCCATTGCAATTGCCTTAGTTGAGGCCTCATCATCTTGCCCTTGACTAGTGACAGCTGATGTTACCAGGGGCTTATTAAATAACAGGCACTGTCCTAACTCAGCTCTCTCCAACATTTAATTTCTTTAGTCCTCACAACACCCTTGACAAGTTTCCCATTTTACAGAAGAGAAAACAGGCTCAGAGAGGATTACTGTGACAAGCTTCTGACAGGTCGGTGTCTTGGCCTTCCTTCAGAGCCCCTCTTTTCCATTTTTTCCAGGACCACATGAATGTTTTCCTGCAATGCCGGTCCAGTCAGGTTTCTGTCTTGCCAATACTATTCCTTGGTTTCCTCTTGTTGGTAAAGATAACACACTGTCAAGAGGTTTACGGGTCTGCCATGCTCTGGCCCTGGTCAACCTGTCTGCTCTAATCTCCTATTAATCCCAGCACGCATTCTTTGCTCCAGACACCCTGAATTACTTGTGTAATGAAGTGGAGAATTTTATTCACTGGAAATGTCTCCCAAGAATATTTCGGAAGTAGAGTGCGGGAAGGAACCAGCCAACCAAGGAATTCTCTGCTTTCCTCTTCTGGAACTGAGGCGGGTGGGACAGGTGAGGTGGATTCCCGGTCTTCCAGCTGTCTCAGCCTGGCAGACCCTTCTAACCAGAAGAGGTGGGGGCAGAGGTGGGAAAAGCTTAAAGGAGGAAGTGGGGATATAGGAGGAGAAGAATGACAGGGTTGTCTAGAGAAACTCTTGGTACTTTACGGCCTGTTGTGTAAAGCTTTTCAGAAAAATCTAGAGGAAAGACCTATTATATATACACACAAGCCCATTCATATCCTTCCCCCACAGTAAACAACACACCACCTGGGTGACATGGGAGCTGTGCAGAGCCTTGTTTTGATAAGAGTAGAAGAAGATACATGTGCTGCTTCACCTCGCTTGCTTAAGAAGAAATCCCTGGCCTGGGCTGCATGCTTTCTTCTCTCTTAGGGTAGGAGTGGTAACAACTGGAACAACTCCATACATCAGGTATTGAGGGAGGCAGAGTTACTGTCAGTCTGGGACCTGAGAGAGTGTCGAGGAGATAAACCATCAGTCTGGAATGCTACTTCACAACGTTTACAAAAGAAACCCTTTGTATTGTTAACAGTTAAGCCATGAATTACTCTTCGCTGTTTTCTTAGAGCAACACGTGTCCTGATATACCCACAAGAAGTTATTTAATTCCTTAAGAAACCAAAGGTCTATCCAGGTGTGGTGGTGCATGCCTTTAATCCCAGCTGTGGGGAGGCAGAGGCAGGTATATCTCTGTGGGTTCAAGTCTAGCCTGCTCCACATAATGAGTTCCAGGCAAGCTGGGGCTATAGGAAGACCTTGCCTCAAAAAGACCAAAAACCAAACCAAACGAAATCAAACCAAACCAAACCAAAACAACCCAAACAAATCAAAGGTCTAACCAACCAGTTTCTGATTGCATTTAAGACCACAAGATGAAACCCATACCTGGCTCCATCATCAGGGCCAAGAACCTGTGACTAGATAGGTTGTAGGCACTAGGAGAAAACCTCCTACTAGCACTCTACCAAATGGACATAGTATTAAACCAGTCCCTAATGACATCATTATATCCATGGATTAGCACATCTCAACCCTCATCAGAGAAGCTTCTTTCAGCAGTAGATGGTGATTAATGCAGAGACCTACAACTGATCAAAGTTGCAGGGAATAAGAGGCTGTGGACTGCTCAGTCCTAATCAGGACATCTGTATCATACCTCCTCCTCTCAAGGCACAGGGATCACTGTAGAAGAGGGTTAGAAAGACTGTAGGAGCCAGAGGCAGTGGATGACTCCGCTGAAACAGCTACACACGTGAACTCACAGCTGTCGTGACAGCATGCACAAGATCTGTGCGAGCTCAAGCCAAAGTCCCAGCATGGGGAGGGGAGGTAGGCATGGTGCCCTACCCCCTAGTTGAGGAATGATTGGAAATTGATAGCTGCTGGGTCTGAGTCATGCGGTCATTCTGGGTTGAATTGTAGCCCTTGACAAAAGACATTACAGTCTAACCATCAGAATGTGACCTCTAGACCCTAGAATGGACATATGTTTGCTAAGATACAATTAGCTGAGTTAAAGTGAGGTCATGCTGGAGCAGGGTCCGACCTTGTAGGAAGAGAGGAGAGAAGATGGTGTGTTATGATGGAGGCAGAGGCTGAACTGGTGCATCCGTGAGCCAAGCAACGCCAAGGATTGCCAGCAACCACCGGAAACCGGAAGAGCCAAGGAGAATTCTTTGTGGAACCTTTGTGGAGAACATACCAACTCTGTTTCTCCAAATCTGCAAGACAGTCAAATCTGTGTTGTTTTTAGGCATCCAATTTGGGGAACTTTGTTGGAAATGAATTCACTGCATGGTCCTGCAATGTGTATGAAGGTCTGTTGACCTGACAGGTGGTGTTGGGAAAAGGACGGAGAATAGACGATGCATTGAGATGAGGGGCGCAGGTGCAGAGCAAAGGGGAGGCGTTTTCAAAGGCATCCTGAGTTTCCTGAGAGGAAACTTTTAGAGACGATTCTGGCATGTTTTCTGTGAGATTCCCTGTACAAAATCCCTAAGAAGGCCCTGTTAAGAAAACCTGCAGCAGACAGCTTGACTCTTAGGCAAGATGGCAAGAGTGTGTGGTCTGTGCTTCCTTTGACTGTGACTTGGCGTGGTCCTTGGATCTAGTCATGTTCTACTCTGATTCTACAAAAGCTTATGATTCTGTTTGCTGTTAGGATCCCCTTACTCAGTAATGTTGTCAGTCCTTTGGTCATCTTTTCTGAGTCTCAAGAACTTCTTTTCTTGGTGCCTGGCACCAGCAGGTAGGTGATCGATAAATATTTGTAAAGTGAATGAGTGTCTGAGAAGCCTGTCTTGACTCCCAATGTAGGTAAGGTATCCCTCATCTCCTCCAGCATCGTGTTTTTACTGCCAGTGGGGTGCATATTACATAGCTTTCCTAGCTGTTTATTTACTTGTTTTCCTCTCTGTATTCTGTAACCTTGCTGAGGACAGAGGGCATCTCATTTGACTTTTTATCCCTGGCAACTATCAGAGTAGTTGGTAATAGTAAATGTTAATATTTGTTTAATGAATAATTAATGAATAATCAGGGCTGTGCTATTATACATATTTTTACTGATGAGGCACAGAGAGGGAAGGGCAGCATGCTCATTGAAGAAAGTCAGACATTAGCATCCTGATGCTTCTCTCTCACCCTGGGGATGGCCTAGGCTTTTGTTTCCCATCAGTCTTTGGCAATTCTACATAGGCTTCTTGCTCCCCAAATCCTAGTCCTGTATTGGCCTTCTTTTTCCTTTCTTGAAGTATAACTAAGCCCCAAGGAGATGGTTCTGGAAGAAAAGGATAGAAAGTTCACTCCCTTGTCTTCCTGTATGGGCTGATGCACTACGAAGGCGTTAAGAAAGGAAGAGAAGGGTCATTATGCTCAGGAGGAAGGTTGGCAAGTAATGTCATAATAACATTACAAAGTAGATGCTATTATGGTCTCCATTTTTACATAGAACCCAAGGCTCAGAGGATAAATGACTTGCTCAAGCATAGCTTGGTTCATTTCAAGGAAATGACTCAAGCTCAGGTCTCCAGGATCCCCATCCAGTGTCCTTGACCAGGACCACAACTCCCAGATGCTCCACTGTGTGCTGTGCTCTGAGTCTTGGACTACCAGAAGAAGGCTTAAATACAGGAGCTGCTGTTTTCTGAGTCATTGTATGACAGCATACCTCAGTATGGAATTGTGTCAAGGTCAGAACCCACTGGGCCAGTCAAGGGTCAAAGAGATAGGCTTAGGACCTAGGGCAGCAGCAAGAAGAGTGGCCAGGAGGCCCCTTGGAGGGTAAGGCAGACACAGTGGGTGACAGATGGTCAGGACAAGGCATTTATGATGCAGACCATGATGAGCAGGATGTAGGGAAAGCTGACTCTACCAAGATTTCACTCAATGCCCCTACCCACTATTGTGAGGGAAACAAAACAGCTAGCCTGTTGGAGGCCTTTTGGAGCCTTAGGTTGAACTTTAGGGAATATTGTTTCTGCCCCGTGCATTCTCAGACCATTTGGGAGTATGAGGATTTAGGAGGACGAGCCAGCTTGGGGAGCATCAAAAGGACATGAATCTCCAAATCTATTGTTTAGGAGTTGTATGTTCTGGGACAGATAGTGTGTGTGTGTGTGTGTGTGTGTGTGTGTGTGTGTGCACGCGCATGGGTGTACATGTTTGTGTGTATATGTGTATGTATGTGCACACACATTGAAGGACTGAGGTCAACATCAGATGTCTTCCTCAATTGCTTTCTACCTTTTTCCCCCACAAAAAGCTGATTTATTTATTTGTAATTTATATGCATGAGTGTTTTGGCTGCATGTCAGTAACTGTACCATGTGCATGTAATGCCCCCGGAGGCCAGAAGAAAGTGTTGGATCCCTTGGAGCTACAGTCATGGATGGTTGTTAGCCACTATGTGGGTGCTGGAAACTGAGCCTGGGTCAGTGAGCAGCTAGTGCTCTTAATCACTGAGCCATCTCTCCAGCCCCTTCCCTTTTATTTTTTGAGACATGGTCTTTCAAAGAACCTGAAGCTTGCCAATTCATCTAGACTGGCTGGCCAGAAAGCCTTAGGGATCCCGTCTCTGCTTCTCCAGTGCTGGGATTAGAAACCTGAGCTGCTGGTTCTAGATTTCTTATGTGGGTGCTAGGTTTGCCCCGAGGATACTTAACCTTTCTGTGGTTTGGACTCCTCATCTGTACCTGTTGGTACCTGGTACCTACTTCTCAGAGTTGTAAATGATGAAGGGAATGAAAAGTATTCAACCCTATACCTGGAAGATCCTGGGCACTCAGTTCACAGTAGCCATTGTATTGTTATTGTCACAGTGAGGCCCAAAGGGACATGTGATACAGTAGATAGGGTATGTTTCTGGAGTCAGGGTCACCATCACAGTTGGGAAGGATCCCTTCTGAACCCAGTGTCATCCTCTGTAGAATGGTAAGGATAGTGCCTGATTTGTAAGCTTACAACAGGAATGTGAAACAGTAGCTCAGGCTCCTGCACACAGTAGGTGCCACTGAGTGAGCTCTTGAACTTGGGGAGTGCATAGAATGACCCTAGGTCCCTGCTGTGCACATGATCAGGAGCTTTCTATGTCATGGCTGTCACTGAGGTCAGGCTGACCAGAAAGGTGGCCAGGGTGGAGCTCCCAAGTCCTTACTACAGAGTTAGATTGGAGGTAGGGAAAGAGGAAGTCGGAGGGAATACCTGAAGCTGAGGGCAGCCAGTGAGGGTGCAAGGCAGGAACGGGGCTGGAGATGAGCCACGGCTAAGTGCCCTGATTCTAGGTAGCCTGGGATTTGGTGATGAGAATGGGGGGGAGGTCAGTGGTGGCTGGCCAGGGACTCTGCAGGAGTCATCCCCAGGGTGGAGAGCCTCTCCCCTTGGTCAGCTCCTTGCTTCTCTAGCTTGCATGTCTCTCCAGATTCATACGTGTGGAAGACTGGCTTCTTATGGCTCTGGAGACAGGACCAGAAGTCACAAGGCCCAGAGGTAGAAAGCCCAGAGGTCTTATAAGGGTGCACTGTGCTTTTGCAAAAACCAAGCCTAGCCGGGCATGGTGGCACACGCCTTTAATCCCAGCACTCGGAGGCAGAGGCAGGCGGATCTCTGTGAGTTCAAGGCCAGCCTGGTCTACATAGTGAGTTCCAGGACAGCTGGGGCTACAGGGAGACCCTGTCTCAAAAAGAACAAAAAAACCAAGCCTAGGCCCCAAGAGCTATGGGGCTGCGCCTCAGTGTGGCTGTGAGCTGTACCCCTTCCCAGGGAAACTAGGGCCTAGCTAATCCAGGCTCCCATGCTCTCCAGACATAAAAGTCTTTGTTTCCTTTTAATGGCCTAGTTAAAGCTCTTTCTGAAAAGTCCTGATCTCTTCTCTGCTGCACCAAGGGAAAGGAATTTAACCTCTGCCAGGAAAGCTTAGGGGAGCAAAAGGAGGAAGGGAAGATTGCCTCCACTCCCCCAACCTGTGTTGGGCCTCAGCCTCTCTATCAGCTCAGTCTGCTCAGCCCATTCAGCAGGGGACTGAGGGACAGAGGCTGAAGAGGAGGGGTGGCATAACCCCCTAGAGGGGGTTAGATGGGTGGCATAGAGAAAGCAAAGTCTGGGAGTCCAGGTGAGCTGGGAAGGGCTGAGACAGTCAACCTCCATTTTGACTGAAGGATTCTCCTACTCTGGTTCTTAGATACACCTGACATCATCATCATCATCATCATCATCATCATCATCATCCAACAGCAGCAAACAGGAACAGAATGAGGAAACGGAAACTTCTGAGGGCTGTGAACTGCTAGTAAACGGCAGAGTCAGGATGTGAACTCTGACTCTAGTTCATGATCCTCCACTATAGTCTGGAGATCTGACCCTTGCCTCTGTTTACCAAGGTCATCTGCACTGAGTTTGTTGTTAAATATTTCTGTCTTCCTTCCTAGAGTTGGCACATCCAATCCTCTGCCTCTGAGTTAGAGACCCACCCCTAGGTAAGGCCCAACGCTGTTCCACCTCCATCACTTGGGAGATAGAAATCCATTCTACCCCCGACCCCCGACCCCCCAATAGATGGAGCCTGTATTTGCCATGGCTGAACACACACACACACACACACACACACACACACACACACACAGAGAGAGAGAGAGAGAGAGAGAGAGAGAGAGAGAGAGAGATCAGTATGTCCTGCGTTTGCTCTTCTGAGTGGATTGGGCCATCAGTGTTCCAGTGATTGTGGAGGTCAGGGACCCTTCCTGTGGGTTGTCATAGCAGAGTCCCCAGGGAATTAGGAGGATGTGGAGGAGTGCGCAGGCCTCGGAGGATGGCTGATCTCCTGCATCTTACAAATTCACATCGTCTCAATGAATGGGATCCTGACTGGAAACTTGGCTGGTATGGGGATGAACTGACGCTTGACTGAGTACGAGGCCTGAAAGCTTTGTTCTTGCCATGGTTCCTGGGAGCCCACTTGAGGAGCGACCTGGAAAGGGAACTGCTTCCCAGTGGTCAGCAGTGTCTCTGGGGATGCAGGGAGAGCACGTCCTGCATTCAGCATTAATTGAACACTTACTGCACTTTTAGTCCTGTGATGACAGATATGGATGGGAGATACTGTCCTTGTCCTGGAGGAGCTCCTGTGAGGGGAAGGCTCATCTATGGACAGTCCATTCCACGCAGCTCCCTCAGTCTCATGGATTGTATGTTGGGGTCTGTGAAGCCTTAAGGAGCATGGGCTATGGAACCCTACCCCAGAGGATTGACTCTCTACTTCACATTTGCGAGTGTGGTATCTTGGTTAGTAGCCTCTCCCTCAGTGTCCTCATCCATGCAAACAGGATAATCAAGACGCTTAACTTAGAGTATTGTGAGGATTAAATGAACTCAAACATGTGGTGTTTATACCCATCTGGCACCTGCGAACTCACACCATGTTAGTAATGATTTTATCTCATTGTTCCCTGCAGGGCCTGCCTTTCCTCCCTCCCTCCCTCCCTTCCCCCTTCCCTCTCTCTTTCTGTCCCTCTGTTCCTCTCCTCTTCATTCTTTAACATTCTCTCTCTCTCTCTCTCTCTCTCTCTCTCTCTCTCTCTTTCTCCTCTCTTTATTTTGAACAGGATCTTGCTGTAGTCCTCGGGCTGGCTTGGAAGTTTATCATCTACACTGGCCTGGAACTCTTGCCTCAGCTTCTTGAGGGCTGGGATTGTGGGAGTGTGCTACCATGCCTAGTTTTACCTGTAGGCTTTTCATTTCTTAGGGACTATGTTTCTAGAGGTCACAGAGGGTGGCTTTTATTCTTTCTTTTTGTCATCCCAGATGCATAGCAAGTCACTTACACATTGGGAAACTTACAGGCATATCTTTGATTTCCTACCTGCTCCTCACCTCCCACGTCTGCTCAGTTACCAACTCCCACAGATGCCAATTCCCTAAGCACTCCAGTGTCTAAACCCACCTTTTCATCTATCTGTCACTTCTGGTCTGGGATCCTGTAAACTTGCTACCCTTATCCTGCTGAGAGACTAAAACTCTTCCAACAAGCTCCTCCTCATGCCATAGTCAGAGAGGATCTTGGAAGGTGATTTGGGTCCAACACTCTCCTGTTTAAAGACTACTACAGCCAATGGCTCCTCACCGCCCTTGTTACAGAGGCCATACTTTTGTTTTAATGACCATGGCAGGCTGCTGTCCTTCCCAGTCCCGTGCCCAGTATTTCTCTACATCTCCCTGCTCTTTCCTGGTCTATTCCACAGTCTTCACACATCTGTGACTTTGCATTTGACATACTGAGCCTTGTGTCTGGGTGTTCTTGCCCACTTCGCTCACTCCCTACCTCTCCCTTCCTCGTACTCAGGGCAGGGATGGCTGACTCCAGCAAGCCCTCCAGGACCTCCTAACCCCAACTTCCCTCACCCCGTGCTGGTTAGAAACCTCTCCTTTGAGTTTCTAGGACACTCGAAGTTTACGGAGCACATGTTCATTCTTTCCACAAATATTTATTCTCCAGAGCCCCTCCTCTGTGCCAGGCATTATTCCAGGTGCCGCAGACACAGCAGTGACAAAGCAGCTGGAAATTCCTGCCTCAGGAAGCGTGCAGATCTCACTAACCTACTGGAGCTCTAGGAGGGGTGGGTCTGTGTCCTGTCTGGAGGTGAACACTTGCAGGGCTAATGTGATCGTTGACTCTGTGGCCTCAGCATGATGCACCATACTACCAATGTACTTAACATTTTTGACACTAGATGCTTTCTGGGCTATATGACTGATTCAGGAGAGGAAAAAGAACGCGACAGGAAGGAAGTCTGGTCTAGGGGACAGGAGAGTAGCAAACATGCCAGTTAGGAGCACAGCTCTGGTGTCCGGTGCCTGGGTTCAGGTCCTGAACCTGTCACTTACTCATAGTATGACCACAAGCAAGCTAATAGCCTCTCTGGGCTTCAGTTTCCCCATCTGAAAGGTGGGATCCGAATACTAATTACCACATAGTAGTCAAGAAGATGGAAAGTGTTAATATCTGCAAGGCATTTAGAACAGTGACTGGCACATAACAATTGCTCGCTACATGAGCAAATATTTGTTAAGCACATGAACTGTGTTTATAGGTTGAGTGTAGATGGTCTTAGATTCAAATCCTACCTCTGCCCATGGAGGAATGTTAGGGCTGGGCCTCCATTTCCTCATCTGTGAAATGAGGATAAAGAGACCTTCCCTGGGATTCCAGTGGGGTGACAACTGAGGAATATCTTTGCAAAGCAAAGGTCTCGTGGTGACGCGATATCTGGGTCCTGACACCATCTCTGCTCAGGTGCTCCTTCATAAAGCTTCCCTGGAACCCTACAGCTTAGCCCACTTTTGAACTCTGTACCTAGGGGCTTTTGCTTTCAATTCCAGCAAAAACTGACCATCTGTCCATCTGTGTGGCACTGAACAATCACTTCTTTTCCCTGAGTCTTAGTGCCTGACCCTCAACAGAAGTGCTTGGCAGCTGGTAGACGTTCAATAAACACCAATTCCTGTCTCCTCATCTTCCTCCTATTTGAGTCTCCTGATTGGCCTATAAATTCTTTGAAGAATCAGATTTAACTCTAGCTCCTGGAAATGACAGGTGAGGGAGTCAACAAATCCAAGAAAGGTGAATGGAAAGTGAGGCCATAAAGGCCTGTGTGGATGGCTGAGATGCCTTCGGGGTCTGCTTAGGAGTGCACCAACCTCCACTCCATGAAATCCCTCCCACCCTGAGACCTTTGCACAAATGGAATTTTCCTCTTTTACCCCCTTGCCTGGTTAACCCTTGCCTGACTAGGTCCAGGGCTACTTCTTTAGGGAGGCATCTTCCAATGTCCACCCCTCTCCTGCCCCTACACCCAGCCCAAGGGGAGGCCACACCCCAAGGTTGCAGCACAGCATGGAGATGCAACTCCATACTTCTACGTGTGGTGTTCCTATTCATTGGTGTTACCCTACTAGCCTGTACCCCTATCAGGAACAGGAACTGGATAATTTTGAATCCCCAGAGCTCAGAGCTGTGCCAACCATGGAACAATTCCCCCCCACCACATAACTTCTGAAGAAATGCTTGAACTCTGAGCATGAAGAAACCAAGCCACTTGGCTGCTGTGTATTGGCATAGGGATCTTTCCTCTTGCTTAGTCCCCTGTCCTCCAATCCCAGGAAGCCTAGGGCCCCTGCTTCCTTTTCTGTCTGTCCATGAGTGAGCAGGGTACTTGGGAGTGCCTGAGGTAAGTAGAGGGAGAAGGGGAGCCAGACATACCTCAGTCACAATGGTGTCTCTGGTGCTGTTGTAGACCCAGCCATCCAGGCACGGCTCGGTGGCTGCTTTGGTGTCGTTGGGCAGACTGGCATTGGGTGGAAGCACGAAACGGAGGCACTTCTCTGGCTTCCCATTCGGGCCCAAGGGGAGCACCCAGGGCCCTACAGAGGCATTGGGGGGTGGGCGACAGTAGTGGACAGGGGTGGTGGCTGTGAAGATCTGCAGCAGGTTGTGGTTGGCCATGCCGAAGATTGGGAGGGCCAGCAAGGTCACATGCAGGTATTGGAAGGGGCCCATGCTGCCCACACGGTCCAGAATCTCGGAGAAGGTCATGGCACCAGGCAAGATGAACCAGAACTGTAGGCAAGACACAAGGCCAAGGAGAGGTGTGTGTGTGTTTCTATGTGTATGTGTGCATATGTGTGATATTTGGAGTACTGCAGAACCGCATGTGTGTGTCAGGACACTATGTGAAAAGATGTGGGGTGCTCGGGTATGTGGATGCACAAGGATATAGTCAGCTGCATGGACAGATGTAGACTACCAGATAGGGATGTATGTCTATCTGTGTGAGTACAGAGGAGCTACAGGTATATGTGCATTTAAGCTACAGCATGAAGGCACTGCTGTGTGAATACAGGTGTGTGGCTCTGTGCCTGTATGTTGTATGTGTGCACTGTGGGTATATGTATATACTTAGCAAGGCTAGCCATAAAGCCTGCAAGCATGGGGTTGGCAGGTCATATAGCAGGGACCAAGTTGGGGGGGGGTTCAGTCTTGGATATTGGCTGTACAGGATGGAAGTAGATGAGGGGGTAGATAACATAGGTCCTTGGTTGTTCCATGTGGGCTAGGAAGGACCACCCCAGAATCAAAGGCTCCTTGCTTTTGGCTACTTCCTAGAGCTGGGCCTCTTGTGCTGGAGTCCAAGCAGGTCCCTGATGGTGCTAGGGGCTTGACCAGTCACAGTAAGGAAGTAGGGCCTGGCTTTGGGGTGTTCTTGGGTGCTAGGCTTAGGGGCCCTCAATCCCTTCTCACCTGGTGGCTGGGACTGGATCCGGTGGGACTGGAGGTGGATTTAGCTGAGGCTGGTGCTCTGTCCTAGGGTCCGGCAGCTGCTGTGGTAGGACAGCTCAGCTCTAACAAGCTGTTTGTGTCTCCCCCCAGGAGGGCCTTATATAAGGCATAGGCTGTTTCCTGGGCTAATGTTTGACTTTCTTTGGAGGATTAACATCACCGACAGGGAGAATGCTGTGCATCCACCAAGCCCAGCTCTCCTGAAAGGGCTGCCTCAGCGAAGGCTGGTGGGGGTGGAGGGAGGAGGGGGCTGGGGGAATGGTGTGGCTGAGCCTAAACAGGCTGCTGGCTGGACAGAGGGCTGAGCAGTCCAGGCAGGTTTTTCAAAGGGAGAGTCTTGGAGGGGGCTCTGGCCTGAAGGTCCAGGTCCCCCTGAGTCAATGTTCAGAGGACTTGGAGCTGAGAACAGTCAGGGGAGAGGTACTACTGCCCATGAACAGGCAGCGTTCCTGACTGTACTGTCTTTTCCTGCCTGGTATCTCCTGAGTAGGTGCGTGGAGACTGCTTCCCAGGAATACTAGGACACACCCAGACAGAAAGTCAGACCCCAGGGTCTGTCCTCAAGGTCTCAGGGCTGACGCTCTTGCGCTGAGACCTGTCCCTGGGCTGTCCCTGTCTGACTTTCCAACGCAGGTGGCCATTCTTCCATCCCACTGCCCCGTGGACACAGTCATCCCTCTGGGGTCCAACTACAGTCCCTGTGGTTTTGTTTATTTCTCTGAGTATAATTTTAATTATGTATGTATATTTCTTGTATAAAGTGGAAATACAACCCAACTCAAACCAAATTCAGTCTCACCCGAGAGCCAGCTAGGCAGGGAGATTTTGAGGTATGTTCTAGTTTCTTCTCTTGCAGACCTATGTCTGAGACCGGGTCTAGCAGCCAACTTGAAGCTTAGGTAGCACTCACAGCAGCTCTGTTGACAGCCTGGCATTATCCATTAAGAAACTGAGACATTAAGTCACTTGCTTAGGGTCCCCAGTCAGGAAGTAGAGGGCAGGGGTGTGGCTTCAAGTCCATTTCTGTTCCTCAGAGTTTAGCCTCTCCTCTCCTCTCTTCTCCTCTCCTCTCCCCCGTTCCCTTTCCTTCCCTTCCCTTTCCAGGCAGGATCTCACTATATAGTCCAGGCTGCCTTTCAACTCAAAGCGATCCTCCTGTCTCGGCCTTCTCCGAAGTGCTGAGATTACAGGCATGCACCGCCACTTCTGGCTTAAACCAAAATTTTCTACAAAGTCAGCAGGGCACTCACTGTACACGGCCTCTCAGCAAAATCACTTAGTCTGGTCTCTGTTATCACTACTGGCTTGCTTTTGGCTGTTTCTACTTTCAGGACCCTTGGGAGATGCCCTATTCCACCTGATCTGGGGGCCGGGAGGGGTCCACTTGGGGCTCCCTGTTTTGTCTGGTGAAAGGTCTCCCATTCTCTTCCTGGGTCCACTTCTCCACCAAGGTGGCATCCAGCCCCCAAGATCAGGCTGGGCTCCTGCTGAAGTGCCTGCCAGATCTTCCCCCCTCTACTGCAGAGCAGGGTTAGCTGGTAAACCCTGGTCCAGCCCCTCCTCTCCGCTTACCACCTGGGCTCAGCAGTTATTGATGTTCTCCGCTGAGTGGCCTGAGGCAGGGTTGGCCTGAGGCAGGGTGAGATCCGGAGTCATCAAAGGAAGATTAAATTATGCTCCAAGGCAGCCAAGGGGTTGTTTTAGGAAGGTTTTCGACTGTGAGGTTTGTAGCAAGTTGGGCTGCCACCTCTAGCCCCCCTGTTCTGGGTGTTCGCCCTCTTAGATATTTTCTGGTTCCTAATTGGCCTGGGCTGTCCGTCTGTTCTTGTCCTAGTGGAATGTTGTTCAAAGGCGCCTGGTGACTTCCCTGAGGCTGCTGGGGTCGAGCCAGAGTACACATATCCCAACTGCCCAGTGAGGGGCCGCTGTATCCGGGCAGTACCTCCAGCCCCCAGCGGATGTGACTGGTTCTTGATACCTGCATCAAGGCTATTGGGGATCGTGTGATACACTTGTATGACCTTGGAGAAAATCACCTCTTCTTGGGCCTCTTGTTTCTCTCATTAGTTAAGTGGTTTTGAACAACAATACCAGAAACTTTTTATTTAATGGTATATTGGGTTCACAAGGTCTCTGCATAAAGCAGAGAGCCTTAGTGCAATGGCTAAAGTGGACGAGTGTGAAGGCAGACAAACTGAGCACCCCCTTCCATCATCTTCCTCATTCGCCCTCCCCTGGCATCTCTGTCCCAGGCTGCTCTGCTGTGATCCCAAATGCAATGCATTCAAATTAGGTTTTTCTTTTTTTAAAAAAGGAAATTATGTACTTGAGAAATTTTACATGCTGAATGCATTTTTAATTTGGGATATGGAAATCCATTTTTTCTCTCTCTTTCCTTTACTACCCCCTTTCTCTCTCTTCCTTCTTTTCATGTTTATCTTAACTCTTCGCTAGTCTCCTTTAAGCTAAATCTGGTTGTTTTCACTGTTCTCTGTCAGGTCTTAGCAGGGGTGTGTGATTTGACCAAGAACGGCTTAAGAAATCATCAAATCCCATGTTCTTACCTTATTTGTGGGGAGTTGCGGTCCAAGGAGAAGCACAGGCTGGATCTCTGGCTTCTTTGTTACCTTCCTAATTCTCAGAGGCAGGAGAGCTGCTGACCAGGAGAATCTTGAGCAAGGGCAAGTAGGGGGCTCACTGAATTTTCTGCTGGCCACACATTCTCCTGCTACCCTTACATTGATCAATCCATCCATGCATCCATCCAATACCCATCATGGGCTTGTATATCTGAGGCCCCATGTGGTGGTGCCTGGCCCACACCTTCCTGCGGTATGCTTTTCTGAGCAGACAACAGTTCAGAAAAAAAAAAAAAAATTGTAACACAAAGGAGACTGATCTCAATGCCAAAGGAGAAAGCCAGGCTAGAAAAATGGCTAGAAATGGGTTTTCTGGAGAAGGCTACATTAACACCAGGTTTGATGGTTAGATAGAGTGAGCTCAACAGGTAGGGCTATGAGTGCAGGGTGGTTGGGGTAACAGGAGGTAAAATGGATGAATTAGTTTGGGTAGAACCTTTGTTCCTACTCAGGGGGCTGCCTTGGTCTCAGGGGTCAGGACATCTCTGTGACAGTCTCAAAGTAGCTGACAATCCCCTGAGCTTCTTTGTCCTTTGGGAATGGGATCAGGGAAGCTTCTACAGCTTGTAGCCTACGAGGCATTAGGAGTTGACTGAGTCAAACTAGGTGGGGCCCAAGCTTGCTGTGTATGGGTCTCTCACCCTTTATATTTCTAGGTAGCTGCTTACCTGTTCTCTACTCTCTCAAGGGTTCAAGGCAAAAGCTTAGCATGCGTGCCCCTTTGTCCTGCTTCTTAGAATGTCTCTAGGTGAGGATGTTGAGACCGAACTCCTAAGGGCCTGTAGCTATATTTCTGTAGTGGCTGCAACTGGCCTCTCAGGCCCGGGCTTAATCACTAACTTATTAGAGACCCAAAGTTCAGTCCTTGTCCTGGGCCAGCTCCAAGAAAATAGGTGGTCTATGTTGGGTGTCTTCATGCTGGACCCAAGTAAAAAGATGTCCTGTGCTGTCAAAGCCCAATCCCTCCTTCCCCCTCCATGGACCCTTCCTCGGAATGAGGCAGTTTAGGGAAGGAGATTCTTTAGGGCCGGATGTAAATATTGACTCTACGTTTTGCTACCTGGATAGAAGTGATAGTCACTTCTTTAGGCCTCAATTTTCTTACCTGTAAAATGGGGCCATCAGATTGTTGGGATTTTATATAAAGTATATAAAGCCTCAGAGTCAAACATATGGAACTTAGGGATCCTGGCAACTGAGCAAGACCCAGAATGGCTCTTCATGGGCAGTGGCAAAGGAATGGCAGGGAGAGTTGCCGCCTTCTGGTTTGCATCACAAACTGCACTTCTTGACTGAAGATAGTGACTATTTTGGAGGAGCCCAGCACAGGGTGGGCGGCGGGGCTCCCCCTCACAAAGGGCAAGTACCCTACCTAGTGGAGGGAGAGGAGGGAGAGAAGCTGGGTGATGCACACTTTGTAAGCTCAGCACTTGGGAGGATGAGGCAGGAGGGTTGTGAGTTTAAGGCCAACCTGAACCACATAATGAGATGCTGTCTCAAAAATCACAAGAACAAAAACAACACAGATAACTACAGCTCAGATGACAATAACAGCAACAAACCAACAGAAAGCAAAACCGAAATTAAACAAACATAACCAGGACAGCAAGGAGAGCATGAGTGAGGGGCTCCCAGACTGGGGTGCGTCGTGGGCTGATGCCATGGTTTCAGTGTTCTCAGCACACCTTTCAGTTCACCAAGTGTCTTAAACCAGGGTTGACAGACTTCAGTGCTGAGGAGCAGGGGGATGTGAATGAGCTGGGTGGGCCAGGTGTCAGCAACAGTGTGCGCATGTGTGTCTGTGTGTGTGTGTTGGGGGTGGTCTGAGGGGAGCTGCAGAGCACACGTCCAGTCTGAAGGGGGCAGCGGCTGCTCAGCACCAGCTGGTGTTGCCATGGGGATATGCAGGCTTTGGGTTGCCAGATCTTCAGATATTTTAAAAATAGCTTGAAATCTGGACTTTTTGTGTGAAAAATTTCCAATTGTGTAGGCGACCCCTCCTCCCACCTTCTGGAATCCCTTTGTCTTCTCTTCTTCTGCTACCCATGGGGGCCACAAGCTCCATGAAGCCATTCCTTACAGAGGAAGGTAGGCTCATCCGGGACTTGGCCTCACACCTCCACCTTGCTGGCCTTCAGGAATGTATTCGTTCAACAACTGTGTGTCCAGCACCTGGGCTGGGCCTTGTGCAGGAATGGGTGTTGGAGCTGGAAGGGGATGAAGAGAGGATGCAACATTGTTTGGGGGCAGGTGTTCACAGATCCATGACGGGAACGGGAGCCTATGGACCCAGGTGTTCACAGATCCATGACGGGAACGGGAGCCTATGGACCCAGGTGTCAGGCGCCCTAGGAACACCTTCCTATGTGCTTCCTTCCTCCCTGAGGTCTCAGATCAGAGCCCAGGCTTTCTCTCTGGGATGCCATCCACAGTGGGGGTGGATGGATTTGGCACAGCCCCTCACTCATTCCTTCTCAGTGTCTTTATACTCATTGTTTCTGAGGCTAGCTCCTAACTCAGCCTCTCAAATGTCAGCTCCTCAGAGAGAGGCCTTCCCAGACCACGGCTGGCTAGAACAGCGCCCCAACTCCATCTTTCTCTGTGCTGCATTGTGTGCTTTATAGCATTCACTGCTGTCTGAAGTCATGCGCTTGCTTGGCACCTATCCTCTTCCTGTGGACAGTAAGGTCGTGAAGGCAGGGCCTGGCTCTGCCAGACATGTTGCTGTTTGGCTTCATGGTAGGAACCTGATAGCTTCATGTTCAGTGGATGCACCTTAGAGACAAAAATCTAAACTGGAGGCTTTCAAACACTGTCCAGAGAGTCTTTGGTCCTTTTACCTCTGATTGGCATTCTGTCATTCTTTTAGGATTCTGAAAGCCCCTGATTTGTTTTCAGGATACAGTCTTAGCAGAGGCAGTGTGCTGCTCTGGATCCCAGTTGCCGGGCTCACTTGTAAAATGGGTACAGTGGTAATAGTTGCAGCCTCATAGAGTTGTGAAAAGGGTGGATGCTTGTGAAGTGGTACGCCCATATCCTGTGGTGAGCTGTGGTGTCCCTGCATCTTTGGGACCTGAATGAAAGGTTGGAGTTTATTGGGTAGCCTCTTCCCTCACCAAGCAGTTCATTTTTTCCTGCCTGCCTTGTTTTCTGATAAGGCTGGTGCACCGGTTTGCACGGAAGTAAGTCTCCCTCAGCAAAATAGTGGTAGAAGAGCTGAGTGATAAAGATGGGCTGAGCCACCAGAAGCAGATGGTGCCAAGGGGGAGAATGCTGGGGGAGATGCTCTGAGCCTGAGAAGTCCTTAATGGCCCTGTCCTTGTCCTTGGGCTTCAGGGTTCCTTTCTGGAAATGAGGGTCCTAAATAGGGGGACTAGCAGAAGCAGGTTAATTATGATGAAGGCAAGGGCCAGGCAGAGCTTGGCTTCTTCATGGAGGACTTGGCGGTAGGGTCTAGGTATATAATTTAGACAAGGAAGAGTGTCTGGGACTGGGGCTGGTGGCAGGTGGCTTCCAGTGGAGTGGACCTGCATTGCTGAAGTCCCAGGGTCTAGACTCACAGCTGGGGTATCAGGGCACTGGTAGCCCGCCTCAGGGCTCTCAGTTCACCTTAGCTTCTTCACACCATTGATTCAGCGTTCAGAGAAGTAAACCCTATCAAGTTTGCTGGGAACCCGAAGCTGGGATAGAGGGTGCCTAAGTGGGAGGAGAGAATTGGAATTCAAAGCAACCTGAGGGTTGAGTGCCGAGCCTGCTGCCTTGTAGCCATGCCACTTCCCACAAGTCGCTGAACATTTTCTCTTCTTCAGGGATGGCAGTCGAGCCCAGGGCCTCACATATGCTAGCTTTGCTGTGAAGCTACACCTACAGCCTGTCTCAGTCACATAGACTTGCCTGCGTACACGTGTGTGTGTGTGTGTGTGTGTGTGTGTGTGTGTTGGTGTATGTGGAGGCCAGAGGTTGACATTGGGTGTCTTTCCTCCATTGCTCTCGACGTTTATTTTTTCGAGACTGAGTCTCTCACTGAATCTCAAGCCCGTGGATTTGGCTAGGGTGGCTGTCTAGTGAGTTTTAGGAATCCAGCTGTCTCAGCACTGCTGTGCCCAGCTTTTTATGTGGGTGCTGGGGAATCTGAACTCAGGTCCTCACGCTTGAGTAGCAGGCATTTTACCAGTTTAGCCATCTTCTCGGCCCACGAGTTCAAAACATTTTGAACCCTGGCTTTCCCATCTGCAAAATAGGGACCGTGCCACTGCCACCCACACTGCAGCTTTGTGGGGGTTAATGTTTTAACCTTCGGTTATGCTACCAGCCTGTGTGCCTGGCACAGAGTAGGTCCTCAGTAACTGGTGCTGTGATTGAAGCCACTGGGAGCTTCTTAAGGGCAGGGGACTTGTCTTTCGTTTCTGTATCCCCAGTGCCTGGTACTGCGTGGGCACTGAACAAATGTTTGTCAGATGAATGAACAAGATGAATTTGACGGGGATAAATGTCAGTTCCTGCACTCGGATCCAAAGACCCAGCTGTACAGGAATGCAGTGGGAGAGAGCCGGCTTACCAGCACATGGGGGAGAAGTGGAGGGGTTTACTCTGGTGGAAATTCTGGTCAGTATGAGGTGGCTGCCAAAAGCATTCAGGGAAAGCTCAGGTGGCGTTATTAGAGGCCCTGAAGGTCAGCCTCAAGAGCCACATACCATTCTGTCAGAGGATGCGAGGAATGAGGCTCAAGACCCATATCTCTGAGTATGGTGGGAGAAATCGGGGCGTGGAGCCTGGAGATGTTCACAAATGCCACGTGGTGGCATTCAGACCTTGCCTTTTCCATTTGCGCTGGATATGAACAAGGTCAAGCCTCAGTTTCCTTGTCTGTGAAATATGCAGGCCACAGGTTGGAGATGGGATGGCTGCTTGGGAAAGGCAGGAAGGAAAGCAGGAAGGGGAGCTCGATCCTCCCTGGATTCAGTCCCCCACCCTCCTTTCTGAGCTCCCTGCACGGGGGCGGTTCACACTGGAGGACAGCTTGCAGGAAAGCTGTGGGTGGCCGGTGGAGGCTTTCCATTTTGGGAGGATTGGGCCAGGACTACATGTGTGGCTTCTCCCGCGCTGACCTCCTCTTTTCGTTCCTTCAATTGGGTTGGATGCTATAAACCCACCACCTCTCCCATCCCGAAGGGTCAGCTTCCTTTTTATGTGCTCGATTCTGTCCATACCTGATTTACGCAAAACTCCCAACAAACCGCCCTTGCCAGCAGCGAGGAGGCCTGGTGGTCCCCATGCGCCCTCTGGTGGCTACGATGGGGGTCACTGCAATGGGCTCAGCATAGGGCTGGAATCAGACATCTTGGCAAAATCCATTAACAGATGTGTATATAAAAAACTCCACAAAATGATATAGGCATACAGTTGAATCACTTATTCTGATTTATTCAGAATTAAAAAGGAAGGAAATAGCAACACATGCTACAACATTCATGAGCATTGAACGTATTTTTATTTTTTAAAAAATATTTTATTATTTTTTATTTTCTGTATATGAGTGTATTGCCTGCATGTCGGTAAGTGCACCCGTGTTGTGCAGTGCCTGCAGATGTCAGAAGAGGGGGACAGATCCCCTGGAACTGGAGTTACTGTTAGCTGCCATGTGGGTGCTGGGAACTGAACCTGGGTCCTCTGTAAGAGCAGCCAGTGCTTTCAGCTGCTGAGCCATCTCTCCAGCCCCCTATACAATATATTTTGATAATATCCATCTACCAGTACCTCCCTCAAACTTCCCCAGAGGGCCATCCCCCAACCTTATCTCCCTCCCAACCTTCACGTCCTCTTTTAAAGAAAAATTGTTATTCGGACATGGTGGTGCATGCCTTTAATCCCAGCTCTTGGGAGGCAGAGGCAGGTGATCTCTTGTGAGGGGTTTACAAACCCCTCTCTGTGTGTGGTTTCCAAACTGGTTCCAGGCCAGCTAGGGCTACAGGGAGACCCTGTCTCAACAAAACAAAATGAAACAAAACAAACAAAACAAAAACAAAACCCCAAAAGAACCACAAACAATTTGTTACTAATAACCCCTGAGTCTAATTAGTACTGCCATCTGCTCATGGGTGTGGGGCCATCTACTAAGGCATGGCCAACCTACCAGCAGAAGGAAAGTGATTCTCCAGCTTAACTGCCAATACCTCCTCTGCCAGGGGTGGGGCCACAGGGGCCCCTCCCCCATCCATGCTAGAGTTTTGACTGGCTTGGTCTTGGGCAGCTGCTATGAATTCTGTGTGCAACAGCCCGGCTTTGTTCAGAAGTCAGCCTTTCACAGCTCTCCTCCCCATCGGCTTGAGAGGGAGGATTCTTTCTGCCCCATCTTCTGTTATGTTCCCTGAACCTTGGATGGGGGGAAGTTGAAATAGATGACCCACCTACAATTGAGTGCTCACTCTGCACTTTGACTAATATGAGTTTCTTCATTAACTATTACCTACCCCCTAAACAAGCTTCTCTGGCCAGCGTTGAGAACAGTACAAATCTATGGACGTAAACACAAGTATTTAGAAGGCCATTTGATAGCATGAATATTTAGCAAAACAACAGTAGGTTCCCCTATATGGGCTATGATCTTCCCAGTCATGGTCTTTTGACCAGGTTTGCAATACCAGACATGGATTCTCTCCTATGGAGCAGGCCTCATATTCAACCAGAAAGCAGTCGGGTTACCCCCGACAATTGTCATTTCATATTGCACCAGTAGGCACATCTTGTCTGACAGGTCAGTACTGCAGCATGCAGGATCCAGGGCTGGGTAAGATCATTGATGTCTTCCCCCAGTAGCCTGCATAGTGCCTTCTGGCACTGTGTAAACTAGCCAGTTGGGAGAAAGGTTCTTGGTCAGTTCCAGGTTGATTTTTCTATGTCCAGTATCAAAAGTGCAGGAAATGTGTCTGGAAATGTCAAGAAAATGTCCACACAATTCAAACTATTTTGGCAATGCAAAAGTGTTACTTCTGCAGAAGGGTGCATAGCAGTGCGTAAGCAAGCAACCACACGGTGGGGTCCTGCCGGGTTCTTATTCCTAAGGCAAAGGGATCCTGTGTCTCACTCTGAGTGATCAGAGCTTGGCCTCACATTCTTACTCACAAAGCAGCAGTTTCTAGGGAGAAATGAAACTTGAGCACTTATTTTGAGTTCAAGACGTACTGACCCTGGAGGAATTGGAATTTCTGCCAATGGTTTCTTTGCAATTTTTTAAAATGAAGTTTTGTCTTATTTAATCCTTTGATAGAAAAGACAGTGTATTTTATTTACATTTCTCACAAAAATGAGTGATGTCTTAAAAAAAATATAGAGTCTTAACATCTAGTTTTGGTTGGCAACCAAGAGCAATGTCAATAACTTGTGGTTATGAGTGTCGTTGGAACCTCACTGACCACTAACGTGTAGGGAGGTAGCCCGTGCTCAGCATTTTCATGTAATACCCCATGTCTTCCAGAGGCAGTTTGGAGCAGTACCCATGCAGGGTACTTATGTTCAAATTTCTCTTTTTTATGTATTATACATGAAAAGTTTTTGATTTTTTTTATGTGTATGAGTGTTTGCCTGCATGTATGTAAGTACACCAAATGCATAAAATGTCCACAGAGGCCGGAAGAGGCCATCAAAGTCCCTGGAGCTGGAGTTGTGGACAGTTGTTAGCTGCCACGTGGGTGCTAGGAACTGAACCTGGGTCCTCTGCAAGAGCAGCCAGTGCTCTTTACTGCTGAGCCTTCTCTCCAGCCCCAAGTCCTCTTTTTAAAAAGTTTTCTTTTCTTTTCATTTTTATTGATCCCTTGCGAACTTCATACAATATATTTTGATTGTATTCAGTTTCCCACAGTCCCTCTCATACCCACTACCACCTTTTCCCTACCCACCAAATTTGTGTCCCTTTCTTTTTTTAAACCTATGGAGTTGAATTTGTGCCACCCATATACTCTTGGGTGTGTGGCCATCCACTGGAGCATGGTCGACCTACCAGGGGCCACACTCCTAAAGAAAACCGACTCTGTCTCCCAGCAGGTAACAAACATCAACAGTTCCTCAATTAGCATTGAGACATGATGTCCACCTCCCTTCTCTAAGGCTGAGATGCTGAGATTTTGCCTGGTTTGAGCTTGTGGAAGTCTTGTGCATGTTATCACAACCACTGTGCATTTATATATGCAACTGTCCTGTGTCTAGAAAATACTATTTCCTTGTAGTCAGTCACCACCTCTGCCTCTTATAATCTTTCTGCCCCCTCAGCCCCCCATTGCCAATGATCCCTAAGCCTTGGGAGGAGGAGAAGGTGTGACATAGGTGCCCCATTTAAGGCTGAGCATTCCTCAGTCTTCTGTTCTCTGGGTCCCTGCTGTGAATCTATAAGGCTTCTTTATATAGCCTTAGTTTTGGGTAACCTACTCCCTACCATTTCCTTTCTCCAATCCCCCACCTGCACTTAAATCTTTAACCTCAAATATTTTTCTTATTTTTTTAGGGGGGGCATCTTTTTGGGACAGGGTCGCCCTGTAGCCCCAGCTGTCCTAGAGCTCACTATGTAGACCAGGCTGGCCTTGAACTCACAGAGATCCGCCTGCCTCTGCCTCCCGAGTGCTGGGATTAAAGGCGTGCGCCACCACGCCCGGCCTTCTTTTGTCCTTTTATGTTTCCTGTGTTCTACTATTTCTGTTAATTAGCCCCCCCCCACTGGGTTGGAAGATTATAGGTTTCTATATAGCTTTTTCATGCACCCTTTATTTTGGCATTTTAGTTAAGCCTCTGTCCGCTCCTTGTTTTCCATCTCCCGCTCCCTTTGTGTTTGAACCTTTCTGCCCTAAGCATTTCCTCTTTTACTTTCATTTCACCCTTATTTTACCAGATCCCCTCCCTTAAAACAAGCATCCACCCCAGCTGCTTGTTTCCAGTTTCTTGTCTTCCACATATACTCGATAAACACACACAAGAAAAGATTTGACGCTAGGGCTCACATTTGAGAGAGAACATACAGTATGTTAGAAACATGTTCAGGGCCACAAAGGAAGAGACCACCACCACTCCAATGAAAGCATCTTGACAAGGCAAACCTTCACTTCCGGTCAGCAGGGTGACTACTCACAACCGAGAGATGGAGAAGCAAACACACCAATGGATGGGGATATGACATGTTTTTATCCTAACTCCCAAAGCAGTAGTACTGCTGGCTGGGGTCCGACTTCACAGTCTTTCCTGGTTGGCCAAGAATCAGTGCAAAGGAAGATAAGGGAATGGGGGGTTGACCAAAGAAGGGGAGGGGCTTCCATGCCATCAATTCTTGGAATGCACCGGGACTCTTTCCCTTCTTTTGTACCCCAAACCAAGGGATTCATGAGTCCCTTGCCATAAATCAAGAGTTTTGTAGGGTGGGGAAGAGGTGATTAGAACATTAGAATTCCATGTAAAATGTTTTATAGTGTTTGAAAGAAAAAACTAGCATTTGATGTTTCTCACAAGCATTTGTCTTTCTGGACCACACCTCACTCAGTATAATTTTTTCTAATTCCATTGATTTACACCAAATTTCATTTTTCTTTACAGGTGAGTAATATTTCACTGTGCGTATAAGCCATATTTTCATTATTCATTTGGCAGTTGATGGATGACATGGTTGATTCCATTTCCTAGCTATTGTGACTGGAGTAGCAATAGATGTAGATATTCAGATATCTCCATTATAGGATGGGGAATCCTTTGGAAATATGCTTAGGAGTGGTGTAGCTGGGTCATATAATTATTTTATTTCTAGTCTTTTGAGAAACATCCAGAACAATTTCTATAGTGGCTTCACTAATTTATTTTTCTTTTAAAAAATTTTTATTATTTTTATTTTCTGCATATGACTGTATTTTCTGCATGAATATAAATGTACCATGTTGTGCAGTGGTCTCAGGAGTGTCTGAAGAGGGTGTGGAATCCCCTGGAACTGGAGTTACAGATGGTTGTTAACCACCATGTGGGTGCGGTGATTTGAACCCAGGTCCTCTGCAAGAGCAGCTAGTGCTCTTAATCTCTCCAGCCCTTGGGTTGTTTTCTTGATGTTTAGTTTTTTTTTTTTTTTTTTTTAAGTTCTTTGTATGTTCTAGACTCTAATCCTCTGATGTTTATCTGGTAAAGTTTTTCTCCCATTCTGTCGGTTGCCTCTTCATTTGATTAATAGTTTTCTATTTGTTTGATAGTTTTCTTTGCTGTACAGAAGCTTTTTAATGATATGAGATTTCATTTCTTAATTTTTGGTCTTATTTCCTGTACTACTGGAGTCCTATTCAGAAAATCCTTACTTGTGCCTACAAATTGAATTATTTGATCCTCTTTTTCCTCTAACAGTTTTAGAGTTTTAGGTCATATGCTGAGGTCCTTGATCCACCTGGAGTTGAATTTTGTGCATGGTGAGAGGCAAATAAGGATCTAGTTTCATTCTTCTACGTGTTGATATCTGGTTTCCCCAGCACCATTTGTTGAAGAGGCTGGTTTTCTCTAATGCGTACTTTTGGCATCTTTGTAAAAAATCAGGTAGCTGTAGTTGTATGAACTCATACCTGGGTCCTCTGCTTTATTTTGCTCATCTACATTTGTGCCAGCGTCATGCTGTTTTTAGTATATGGCTTTGTAGTATAACTGGAAATCAGGTTTGGTGATACCTTCAACAGTATTCTTTTTGTTCAGGATTGCTTTTGACTATCCTTGGTCTTTTGTGCTGCCATACACATGTCAACATTATTTTTCTATGTCTGTGAAGAATGGCTTTGGAATTTTGATTGGGATTTCATTGAATCTGCTTTTGGTAGGATGGCCATTTTCACAGGATTACTTCTTCCTATCATGCTATTTTATTTTATTTTGTGGCTATTGTGATCAGGATCACTTCACTGATTTTTTTTTCAGTGTGTTGTTGTCATTGATATATAAGAAGGCTACTGATTTTTGTGTGTTAATTTTTAAAATTAATTTTAATTAATTAATTTTTATTTTATGTGTACGAGCATGTATGCAAGTGCACCATGTGTGTGCAATGCCCTTGGAGGCCAGAAGAGGGTACTGGATCCCCTGGAACTGGAGTTATAGTTGTTAGCTACCATGTGGGTGCTGGGTACCTTTGCAAGAGCAGCCAGTGTTCTTAATTGCTGAGCCATCTCTCCAGCCCCAATTTTTGTGTGCGAATTTTATAGCCTGCCACTTTGCTCAAAGTGTTCATCAGCTTTAAGAGATCTTTTTGCCCATCAAGTCTTTTTCAACTAAGCAGCCAGAGTATCTAAGTCAAATCAAGTTAATTTCCGGTTTAAAAATTTCCTGAGCGTCTTTCCCTTGGCTGCAGATTGAGCTGAATCAACTCTCCTCTCTCTGTATCTTCTGTCACACTCTTATCAAGCTGTCACTCCCAGGCTCCTTTCAGCCTCCAGGGCTTTGACCTTATAGGTCACACTTTTGAACTTGTTCTCTGGCTTTCTCTTCACTGAGGCTGAGTTCAGACTCTTCCCTGGGAAGCTGCTCCTCATGTCCCTTGCTGCTTTGTGCCGTTTCTCCTTCTTTAGAGCATCTGGCCTTATCTGAAATTATCTTATCTTTACAAGACTGGTTCGTTTAACTGTTTGGACTTTGCAAGGTATAAAACAGGAAATCCTTTAATTTCCCCCACTGCTAGCCTAGTCCTGACTCTGTTGCTTCTTTCCTAAGTGAAGCTTTACCCACTTGTTTTCAGGTATTAGAGCAATTCTGATTCCATTCATTTAAAAAGTCTGGTTATTTTAGGCGATGCACACATGGATTTAAGAGCGACATGTTACAAAGTTTTTTTTGAAACAAATGTCTCCTAGAATATATTATATTTCTGGGGTTTTCCAAT
>NW_008341874.1:273649-291071 GCF_000622305.1 Nannospalax galili | reverse complement strand
ATTTACTGTTTTTCTTTTTGTTTTTGAGACAAGGTGTCCCTGCAGCCACAGCTGGCCTTGAACTCACTATGTAGACCAGGCTGGCCTTGAACTCACAGAGATCTGCCTGCCTCTGTCTCCCAAGGGCTGGTATTAAAGGCGTGCACCACCACACCCGGCGTTGCATACATACATTTAAATTTTATTGTGTATGTGTGAGTGTGCATGTGCCATGTAGAGCTCAGAAGATGACTGTAGGAGCTGCTTCTCTCCTTCTACCATGTGGGTTCTGGAGAATGAACTCCGGTTGTCAGGCCTGGGGCAAGTGTCTTTGCCAACTGAACTATCTTGCCAGCCTAATGTGGCTTTGTTTGTTTTGAGATAGGTTCTCACTATATTGTCTAGGCTGGCTTTGAACTCCTGATGACCCTCCTCCCTTAGCTTCTCTAAGTGCTGGGAATTGGTTTGTGCCACCACTTCCAGCTTTATCAACAATTATTAATTTTACAAAGCGATGGTTTCATTATGATGCTTTCATACACGACTATAACGTACTTTGACCGTATTCGTCCCCTTCCCCCTGGTTCCTTTCCTTTTCACAAATAGTCTCCCCTCTATGTCCATGTCTTTTAAAGTCTAGATTCCACATAGGAGACAAACATTTGATATTTGTCTTTCTGAATCTGGTTTATTTAGCTTTCAAGTGTTTCAGCAAAACTACTCGCAGCTGCCTTCTGTGTCTGCAGCTTCTGCAGCCTCGATTCAGCCCCACTCCAAAAATATTTTGAAAAATTGCATTTGTACTCAACATGTAGACTTTTTTCTTCCATTTTCCTTTTAATAAAATTATTGACGTAGTATTTACGCTATAAGTCTAAAGACAACTTAAAGTATATGGGATGATATGTAAATGCTACTCCACTTTATATAAAGGACACCCACGGATTTTGATATCTGAGGTGGTTGTGGGGCCAAACCCCCATGGATACCAAGGGACAACTGTACACACAGGAAAACCACACATGATGGCTAACCATTTTTAATCTAGGTGGTGAATAGATAGGTGTTTATTATATTATCCTTTCAAATTTCCTGTGTCATTGAAAAGTCTTTTGAAAAGGTAAATATGATAAAAATACATTAAATGAAATTCTCAAAGAAAATAAAAATATTTATTAAACAAGTTGAGTAAGGGGGTTGGAGAGATGACTCAGCATTTAAGAGCACAGGCTGCTCTTGCAGAGGACCTGGTTTGATTCCCAGTACCCATATGGTGACTAACAACTGTCTGTAACTCCAGTTCCAGGAGATCTGAAGGCCTCTTCTGACCTCCTTGGGCATTGCAAGACACCTACCTACGTGTAGATAATACACTTATACACATAAAATAATAAATAAGTATTTAAAAAAGTTGACCAAAAAGGAAAAAGCTTTAATAAGCCCAGTTATATCTAAATATTTGTCTCCCAACCAATATGAAAGTTCTAGTGAACTTGGCTGAAGCCTGGCTTTCTGGGTGGCTGTTTTCAGTCCAGGTGGTGTCTTTACTTCTTTGAATTCATCTCTCACTTGCTGGAAAGGAAAAGGGGCAGGCCCCTTGGTTATACTGTCATTATGGGTGTGTAAGAGAAATTCCATATTACAGTTAGAAGGAGAAAAAAAAAAGTTTGTCTCTGTTGGAAAAAAGTGGGCCTTTCCCCACTACCTCTTAGAGCTCTTGCTAACTTTGGAATGCTGGTTTTCACCTGCCTCTTTGAAATGCTTGTAAATCTTTTCAAAAGTCAAGTAAGTCCTCCAACTTTCGATCCCAGAATGTTTTCTCAGGACTCTGGAAGCATCTCTTTGAAATGTAACCTACCTGCTGTCATACAGATAGGAAAAAGATGGCTTTCCATTGAACAAGGATGATGAGTGAACACAGGTGGCCCTGTGACCACCAGGGTTGGAGTAACTGTTTGTGATGACAGCGTTGTTGACTCCTCATGTTACTGGGTGTTTTTTGTTGTTCTTTATTTTTTAATTTTTAATATTCTGAAAGGAGGTACTTATGCACGAAACCATTGCCTGACATTTAGAAATCTAAAATACTGTATTTGGCATAGAAATCTTTTTGCTTTAATAGTATTTTTGTGACCACCAGGGTTGGAGTAACTGTTTGTGATGACAGCGTTGTTGACTCCTCATGTTACTGGGTGTTTTTTGTTGTTCTTTATTTTTTAATTTTTAATATTCTGAAAGGAGGTACTTATGCACGAAACCATTGCCTGACATTTAGAAATCTAAAATACTGTATTTGGCATAGAAATCTTTTTGCTTTAATAGTATTTTTATTAAGTCTTCGAGAATTTCATACAATGTATTTTGAACATGTTCACCCCTTCTCAAACTCCATTCAGATAAGCAATATGAATCTTAAAAGTTCTATTTACTGTTGCCTGTAGCCATTTTATTTCAAAATAGGCTAAAGACTATGCCTTTGTCTTGTCGGAACAAGACAAACACAAATGTTATTTTTTAATTTAAAAAAATAATTATTATTTTTATTTTTTGTGTATGAGTGTATTGCCTGCACGTATGTGAGTGTACCCGTGTCGCGGAGGTCAGAAGAGAGCTTCGGATTCCCCTGGAACTGGAGTTTTAAGGACGGTTTGTAGCCGCCATGTCGGTGCTGGGACTTGAACCCATGTCCTCTTCAAGAGCAATCTGCTCTCAACCGCTGAGCCATCTCTCCAGCCCCTATTTTTTAATTTATATAACGTGTGTATAATGGGGAACTTGGTACCTGGCTGTATGAAAGGGGGAGAATTCTTTCTCTTTGCAATATCTTGGTAGTTTGCTGCACGTCACATTCTGGTTTAGTGGTTATTTATCGATTATTATTCAATAATATAATCGTCTTCTTTTGCCCTTCTACATTTGCAGAGAGACTTTCTGGGTTGATAGGAGATTTCCACTTAATTTGTATTTCCCTGGCAGGTGATATGGGCGCCTTCCAGACAAGCAAGTGCGCTCGCTTGTCCTTTTCAGTAGAGAAAACGCCCGTGTGGGCCCCCTTATCCACTGTACCCCCAGCAGCCCAGCACAGATTTGTATCCTAAACATCCCTAAACCTCCAACAGCCCAGCACAGCTCGGCAGCTACACCGGACTGGTTCGACAGTGACATCGTGTGGCAATACCTTGTGTCAGGGTTTACACTGTGTAAGCAAGCCAAAGGGATCTCTGCCCTGGGTGCCCTGGGACAGCTGTAGCCTCCTGAGGTGCTACAGAGATTCCTGAGCGACCAGCCCCCCCCCCCCCTTCATTCGGATGAAGGATTAGCGTCAGGTTGGGGGAGTTGGTCCATTTGGAGTTTGTAGTAGAGAATCAATTTTTTGCCTCTTCCAGTTTGGGTGTTGGGTGGCTTCTGGTGTGTGATGTCTGATGTGTATGTACATGTTGTGTGCTCATGCATGGAGGCCTATGTCAGGTGTCTTCTGCTGTTGATGTCTGTAATACCAAGCAAGACACACAGAAGAATGCCACATAGGGACTGTTGAATTAGGAGTCCTTTATTAAAAGCCTGTGGCCAGAGAAGGGGCTGTCACCCAAAAGGACTCTTGACCCGGAGGACAAGCACGGCAGGGTTTATAAAACTTAAAACCACAATTACATCATGCCAGGGGAAAATCCTAGAACTACAGTTACATCAGATCACCATAGTTACATCAGACCAGGGACAGTTACCAAAGAGGTTTTCAGTTAGCAAAAAGTTTCGGTTAGGAAAACCAAAGTTTCTCAGAATTGTGAAAACAATGGGCTCCAAGGAGATGCAGGTACAGCTGGGAGGGAGGACATGCTATCTGGGCCTCCTACCTGGCAACTTGTAAGTTTCCCAGTATTGTGGAAACAGTGTCCTCCCTGGCCTGCATAAAATACTCCACCTGGATGGTTGCAGTGGGAACGGCTGGGTAAAAACACAGGGCAAAGCAAGAGTCAGCTAGGGCAAGATGGAGTTAGTTTTGCCATTTCACTCCACCACCCCCCCCCCTTTTTTTTTTTTAAATGAGCTACATTCTCCCAGAAAGTTCCAGGGATCCTCCTGTCTCCTCCCCAGTGTTGGGATTACAGGCTCGTGTTGTTGAACCCAACTTTTATCTGTGTGGATGCTGAGACTCAAACTTCCTCATGCTAATGGAGACACCTAGCTCCCCAGCTGTTGGGTTTCTTTGCTGTGGCCGCATCCTGTTTTGCAGGGCCTTCTGTTGCGTTGGTGGGAATGTCCTTCTGCCCAGATAAAACGAAGTTCTTCCGCCTTTTGCGTGGCTGACCATCTCGCTCACTGTGGAGTTGGTGTATCCTGCCGCCGCCGCCGCCATCAGAGCTAGTGTTTCCAGGCTTTATCAGTGATGAGGACCAGTGGCTTTTCAGGTACCTTCTGCGCTAGATTGGGACTGCTGAGGTACCCAGCTCTGTGGACTGAGCAACTACTGGGGTCTCTATCTCTTCTGTGTGAGATAGTCTACGCCTGCTGATGGGGCACCCACCCAGCCTCATGGGCAGAGCAACCACCTGGCTCTCAGCCTTTCAAGTGTGACTCAGTTGTCCTTACTATTTTGAAGTAAGTTGAGTAATACGTTCTTTTAATAAACATATAGACATTCTGTCAGTTCTGTTCCTTTAGAGAACTCCGACTAATACAAACAGCAATCCATTTTACTCCTAGAAGCCAGGGTAGGATTCTTTAGAAGCCTGAATCCAACTATGTGACCTCCATACTAAAACTCTTTGACACCCCCCCTTTGACCCCGCCCCCCGCACTGGTTCTCATTTATAACTCAAGCTGACCACACACTGGTGATCCTCCTGACTCAATCTCTCCAGTGCTGGGATTATAGGCACAAATTTCTTTTTAATTTTGTGTGAGGATGACCACTGTATTCCTTTCCATGGCATTTCCCCTCAAGCTCCAACATATTTTCTGTAATACCCAAAGGTGACTCTGCCTTCTGGTTGTATGCTTTGGGGAATAACTTTCTTTAGGCAATGATTAAAGTTTTAAGTTCCAGTATGTTAAGCAGCACACTGTCTTTGTTTGTGTATAGAGAGATGAAAGGAATAACTAAGAAAATCTTCTCAGTGTATAGTGAAAGACATTGTTTTGTGGTAAACCAAACAAAACCTTTCAATTGCTTCCCTTAGTTCCAAGCTCCACACAGCTGGCTCCTGTTTATCTGTCAAGCTTCATTATTTTGATGCAGTTCTTGCATTTGTAAAAGTTTCATTTCAGTATTTCCGTACATACTATTTTACTCTGTTCCTATTTATCCCTCTGTACCCTATCCCATGTTTTGATATATTTCCTACTTGCTATTGTTGTGCCTTCCCTGCCACTTCCCTCTTCCCCTCATTACAATACAACAGTTCTTTGAAAGCAAACAGATCCCTAGTGGCACTATGGGTGCATAGGCAAGAGGTTTGCAATGCAGCGCAGGGGGTAGAGCTCAGTGGTAGGGTACCTGTCTAGCATGCATACCCTGGGTTTGATCTGAGCACAGCATAAACTGGGTGACTCATGCCTATAATTCTAGCACTTGAGAGGTGGGAGGATCAGGAGTTTAGGGCCAGCTTGACCTACAAAACAAGTTGGAAATCAGGCTGAGCTCCTGGAGACCATGTTACAAGCAAGCAAACAAAAGCTGTTCTAGTTTGGTTTTCTACTGCTGTGATAAAATACTCTGATAAAAAACATGGGGAGGAAAGAATTTATTGCATCTCACATTTTCAAGTGACAGTCCATCTTTAAGGGAAGTGAGGCAGGAGCTGAAGCACACACCATAGGGGAAATATGCTTACTGGCTTGCTCTTCAGCCTGTTCTCAGCTTTCTTATACAATCCAGGACCACCTGCTCAGGGATGACACCATGGACAATGGGCTGGGTCCTCCATTCCACATCATTCAACAATCAAGAAAATGCCCCACAGATGTGTCCATGGGCCAATCCTATAGAAGAAATTCCCCAATTCAGGTTCCCTCTTCCCAGATGTGTCAAGTTGGCAATGGAAGCCATGACACACTCTTCCAGTACACGTGATACATGCAGACGTTTAGACAAGGAACTGTGGTTATTCTGTGCTCAGTTCTGGTATCAACTTTCAATTATTTTCAGTAAGGAAATGATGAGAGTTGCCATCCAGGTGATGGAGGAGTGACTGAGTTTTGACTGCTTCTAGCCTTCCTAGACTGCTGCATGTTTAGGTGTTCTTGTTACATAGTGACCCTCGTGGCCCTTTTCACACATGGCGTCTCAGTCTAGCTAGCCGTTGATGCTGCTCAGTGAGCAAAGCACATATTATTCCACCAGAGGGCAGTAGAACACAGTGTTAAGAGTTTTTCATCTTTGCCTGTGAGATAGGTCAGTGGGTAAAGGCACCTGTCACCAAGCCTGATGACCTCAGTTCGATCACCTGACTCTCCAAGTTGTCCTTTGACTTCCACATGTGTGTTGCGGCACACACGCGCACGCACACACACACATACACACACATACACACATGCACACGAAACCAAAAATGTGGTAATTAAGGATCTGGGTGTTTTCACCGTCCCTTCCAGGTGAGTGGACTGTAGGTTGAAGGGTGAATCATTTGGGACCTCAGAGATGAAGGCAGTATCCTAAGGAGGCAGAAGAACAAATTGTATCAGTGTACCAACATGGTTAAAAACTTTCCGGACTAGGGCTTAAACAGGGCATGGGAGATGCACACTGTACTTCTTACATCTCATTGTCCAGGAAACACCACTACTGAGGAGTCTAAGGCCATACTCTTCTGCGAGACCAGCTATAAAATGTAGTCCTCCCCAAGCCCCATGGCCAAAAATCTGTTCTAGAAGAACTGTGAAATCAGCTGTCAGTTTCTGTCACAAACCATCAAACCCACTGAGGTAACATTATCTGAACTATAAATGGGTTGATTTTTTTAATGAAGGAAAGGGACTTCAAAGGAAACTATATATATTAAACCTCACCCACCCTTGGCTCAGGGACCATTATGGAAGAGGGGGCAGAAAGGTTGTAAGAGCCAGGGGTGGTGCAGGACCACAAGGAAGCAGTTTCCTAGGCTTCTGGGAAGTTTCTCATATGAATTTACAGCAATGGTTACAGCACGTACAACACCCATGCGAACTCAAACCAGACAAAAACCCAGGATAGAAGCAGGGAAATGGTAAGAAACCCCAACCTTAGCTGAAGAACTATTGGCAGCTGATCACTGCTGGGTGAGGCAGAGTTGGTCTTCTTTAAGGGAGTGACGCTAGATAGGCTGACTGGGATCCAGTAGATAAACTCACACTGAGGGACATCTGGGAACACAAACTTGGCTCAATTGGCCTTAACGTATATGATAGAATGCATGAATCTGGTGAGAGAGGAGCTATGGGGGATGTGGATGGGGAGGGGGTCTAAATATGACTAAGATGTATTGTATGAAATGCAAAAATTTTAACAAAAAAATATATATGTTGACAAAAATTTAAATAAATTGATACAAAGAAAAAGTTTGCTACACTAGCCATTGACACCCAGAACCCAGCCAAGAAGCATAGTGCGGAGCAGTGAACAGCGAAGGTGGGAACAAAGGCTGCAGAGGTATCAGTGATGACTGATGGGAGGAAATGCCCAAATCGACAAGATACTGGGCCAGGTTAGATTATTTATGAACAGAAACAATAGATTGAAAATGACAAAAGATAACACATCTTGAAATTTAGGAGAAATGTCTAACAAGTAGATCATTGCCCTTGAAATCTGGTGGAATCAACAGCAGAGATTTCAGATGTGACCCTACATGTCAGTATGAAAGTGTTGTCAGCTATCTCAGAAAATGGCCCCCAGGAGGACCGTTATGTCATGGCAACCATGAAGAACGGGAAGTATGGCAGGTTGCCACAAATATTCACTGTAAAAACATTTGCATTTAGCAGAAGGGAGACTATTTGGAAGAAAGGTCAGTTGCAGGAGAGGCAAGAGGAGGCAGGAGAAGGTCATGGGGCTGGCTGTGAATATGGTCAAAGTGCATGATATACTTGAATGAACACGTCTGTGAAACCCATTGCCTTGTATACTAGTCTAATAAAACTAGAAGAAAAAAAACCACATTTCGGTAGTGGATTTGGGGATTTCTCTTTGGAATGCTGAGGAGTGAAATCACCGACTCCACTATCTGAAAATAGGAATTGTCTGCACTATCAAGGTGAAAACTAAGCTTACTTGAAAGGAAACGAGGGAAGATAACAAGGCCAAGTAGCATGCAGACTGCATAACAGGCACGTCTTGGAAATGTGCTTCCACCTTAACAGAAGATGACTCAGCAACAATTCTCAGTATGGAGCTGGGAGAAAGTTCACCGAGAAAGGATGGGAAAATGGCTCAGTGGGAAAAGTGCTTGCCATGGACCAGAATTCGGATCCCTAGTACCCATGTAAATGTGTGGAGGCTGTGATATCTCACCTGTAATTCCAGTGCTAGGCAGGCAGAGACAGGGGATCCCCGGAGCAAGCTGACTAGCCAGACCAGCTGAATCAGTGTGCTGTGGCTTCAAGTGAGAGACCCTGGCTCAACAGATAAGGTAGAAAGTGATAGGGGAAGACACCCTGTGTCAACCTCTGGCCTCTGTATGTGTGCACACATGTGCATGTGCATCTGCACACACATGTGCACCCCACACATGCAAACATACTTACACTGCACACATACACATGCCAGAAAAAGATTCTCAGAAGACAAAGAGATTGAAAATAAAGAACAAAAAAAGGGAAAGATAGATAAAAATGGAAATATTTGTATTATTGAGTGGCAGGAAGGGGAATCCAGCCTGGAGTCAATTTGGACAAAATTCCATGAGCTGACACTAAATTATCAGTGATGTGAACATCTGGACAAACTATAGCTTTGCACTCCTGGTCTGAAACATCTTACTTCAGCAATATATTTAAGTGATTACACTCTTACAAAATATGTAACTTTCTAGATATGTATGTAGCACATATTTTGTTACTAATCTTTTTTGTGGAAACTAAGGATAAAAATGTCACTTAAAAAACTGAGAGAGCCAGCAGGGCGTGGTGGTGCAGGCCTTTAGTTCCAGCACTTGGGAGGAAGAGGCAGGTGGATTTCTGTGAGTTCCAGGGCAGCTGGGGCTACAGAGAGTCCCTGTCTCAAAAAGACCAAAACCCACACTAAAACTAAAACAAACAAAAAACCTGGGAGATGGAGACTGGAGAGATGGCTCAGTGGTTAAGAGCACTGGCTGCTCCTGCAGAGGACTCAGGTACCATTCCCAGGACCCACATGGCAGCTAATAGCCATCCATAATTCCAGCTCCAGGGGATCCAACACCCTCTTCTGACCTCTGTGACACCCTCTTCTGACCTGTGGGCATTGCATGGCATGGGTGCTCTTACATACATGTAGGCAAGACACTCATACATATAAAAAATAAAAAAAATAACATCAAAAAAATAAAAATTAAATTAAAAATAAAACTGGGAGAGGGAGAGTCAGGTAACTTGGGCTGTGGCCTGATAGACCGTTCGTGCTCCATCAGATGGCCTTGCACTCATGCACATACTGGCAGCACTGTGGGGACTCAGTGGGTTTAAAAGAGAGTACATGAAGTTGGGAGGGAAGAGTAGTGGTGGGGGTGTGGGAGGAGCTTGAGGAGAGGGAGTAGGGGTAGATTTGTTCAAAACACATTATATCCAGGTATTAAATTCTCAAACAATATCAAACCAGTGATTGATTGATGATGTGATGGAAAGGCAATCATTGCAAAACAGGAATGAAAACATTGTATGTATAGTAAGAATTTATATATCCTAAATAGAGTCTTATCATTGTGTTCAAAGGAATGGATTGGCAGGTAGCACATAGTACACTTTTAGGGAGGCAATATAATGGTGGATACATGTCATTCCACTTTTGTCTGAACACCTAAAACGGTACAATACAGTGTGTCCTAATGTAAACCATGGACAGTAATACGGTATAAATACTGGTCCATCAATTTGGAAGAGACGAACAAAACTGAAACTATTTGTGGGAGGAAGTATACTAGAACTCTGTGTACTTGATACTCAATATTTCTGCAACCCTAAAATAAAACTGCTGCAAAATTTAAAGCTTATTCATAAAAATATCTCAAGGGGATGTATATCTATTAGAGATAGATTTTAGGGATGCTGTGGGAATCAGAGGGTCTGACATTCTTGAATAAGAACAGGAAAAGTGTTGAGGATTCATCATGGAAAGCTCTGGAGTGATCTGACGGAGCAGATGATATATGCACAGACACATAAATAGATCTCAAAGAAGTTATAGTGAATGAAAAAAAGTAAGAGACTGGATAAGCATGATATATTTCATGTAAATTAAAATGCATTCATACTGAAAATGTTACATATTTTATAGCCTGTGCAAATGAAGAGGCAGACAGAAGCACACAGAGAAGATCTGTCTGGGGATAAGAGAATTTGAGTGCATTTGAAATTTGAGGCAGAAAAATAAAAAGTCAAGACTGGAAAACCCGACTCATCTTCTGAGATTCAATCCCCTTGGCTCTGCACTTATGAGACTGCCCCCAATCCACTCAGACCACTGCTTTGCCTTGGGACTCTGGTTTGGTGGGCTAAAAAAGACTCAATAACCTAACTCCAACGGCCCAGGTCCCATCACAAAAACACAAGAAATATGGAAAAATAAGACGTGTCTACCCTTCCCATACTAATGGTCTCCAAGGAGAAAGGCTTAGACAGAATTCAAGACACAGAAACAAACAAATCACTAATTACAAACAAGTTCAAAGAATTAAAAGAGAAAATTAATAAACTCCTGACTGAAGTTCAGAAAAAAACCAAACAAAAACCTGAATAAAATGAGGACAATTCAGGATATGAAAACTGAATTATTTGAAGAGATAGAAATACTGAAGAAAACTTGAATCTGGAAATGAAAATTCCAGTAAGTCTAATGAAAAGCTTAGTGGAAAACCTCACCAATGGAATGGATCACATAGAAGACAGAGTATCAAGCACTGAAGACAAAGTAGAGAAACTGGATCATTCAACCAAAGAAAATGATAAATAGAAAAGAAACAAACACAAACAGAATGTTCAGGAATTTTGGGACACCAAAAATGAAATGAAAACCCCAAATATATGCATTACAGGCACAGAAGAAGAAGAGTTCCAGGTCAAAGGCAGAAATATTTCCAATGAAATTATAGAAGAAAAATTTCAAAATCTAGAGAAAGAAGCCTATCCAGGTACAAAGGGCCTACAGAATGCCAAATATACAGGACCAGAAAAGAAACTCCCCACGATATATTATACCTAAAAAAAGAAAAATAAATGGTATCAAAAGCTGCAAGAGAGAATTGTCAACTCGCATATAAAGGCAGGCCCATCATAATAACAACTGATTATTCAATAGAAACTTTAAAACTATAAGGATTTAGAAAGATGTACTCCAAGTTCTGAAAGATCCAAATTGCTTATCTAGACTGCTATACCCAGAAGAACTTAAAAAAAAACCCTTCTTTTATACTTATGTGTATGAGTGTTGCCTGTATGTAGGTAAGTGTACCACATACGTGCAATGGCAACAGAAGACAGAAGAGGGCATTGGATCTTGTGAAACTGGAGTTACGGACAGTTGTTAGCTGTCATGTGGGTGCTGGGAACCAAACCTGGGTCCTCTGCAAAATCAGCCAGTGCTCTTAACTGTTGAATCATCTCTCCAGCACCATATCTTTTTTTTTTAAAAGGTTTTATTTTATTTTAAATTATGCCTATGTCTGGTGTCTGTATGTGGATATGTGCATGTGAATGCAAGTGCCCATGGAGATCAGAAGAAGGTGTTGGATCCCCTGGAACTGAAGTTATAGATAGCTGTGAGCCACCTGATAGGGTGCTGGGAAATGAACTCAAGTTCTCTGCAAGAGAAGTATGCACTCTTAACCACTGAGCCATCTCTCCAGCCCTCCAAAACCTGTACTTTTTAATTGAAGGAGAAGTAAAAAATTTTCACAATAAAAACAGACTAAAGGAATTTATGACCATTAAACCAGTTATACAAAGATAGTGGATAGAATGCTTCAGATTGAAGAAATAAACATATCCAAGGCCACAGGAAAAAGTAAGCAATCTCATGTTTAATCTAAAGAGATCTAAGAAAACACCACAAAATCAACAGTGATGGGAGTTATTACACACTCTTCAATAATAACTGAATATTAATGGTCTCAATTTCCAATAAACAGACACAGACTAACAGATTGGATTAGAAAGCAGGACCATTTTTTTGTTAGTCCAAGAATCACACCTCACCATCAAAGACAGACACCACCTTAGGGTAAAAAGATAGAAAAAGGTATTCTAAACAGATGGAACTAGGAAACAAACAGGTGCAACTAACTATTATCTGACAAAAATATACTTCAAACCAAAACTAGTCAGAAGTGATAAAGAATGTCACTTTATACTTATTAAGGGAACAACACACCAGAGGATATTAGAATTCTAAATATTTACATACCGAACACAAGCACAACCAAGTTTATAAAACAAATACTACTAGATATAAAGCAACAGGTTATCATCAACACAGTAATAGCTGGTGATGTCAATACCCTCACCAATAGATGAGTCATCTGGACAAAAACTAAACAGAAACACATTGGAATTAAATGACATCATAAATCAAAAGGACCTAACACATCTACAGAATATTCCGTATAAACACTACAGAATATACATTCTCAGCAGTCCACGGAACTTTCTTCAGAATAGGTCACATAATATCAGATAAAGCAAGTCTCAACAAGTATTGGAAAATTGAAATAATATCCTGCATTCTATCTGACCAAAATGGAATAAAGCTAGATATCAACAGCAATAGAAACTAAAGAAAGAACACAAATTTCTGGGCATGGTGATACATGTCCTTAAAACCAGCAGTCAGGATGCAGAGACAGGAATATCTCTGTGAGTTCAAGGTCAGCCTGGTTTACATAGTAAGTTCTAGGCCAGTCAGGGCAACATAGTGAAACCCCCAACTTAAAAAATATATAGACTCTGGGGCTGGAGAGATGGCTCAGTGGTTAAGAGCACTGGCTGCTCTTGCAGAGGACCTGGGTTCAGTTCCCAGCACCTACATAGTGACTAATAATTGTCTATAACCCCAATTTCAGGGGATCTGACTCCCTTTTCTGACATCTGCGGGCATTGTACAACATGGTTGCACTTATATACATGCAGGCAATACATTCATACACATAAAATTAAAAAAAATAGTATATAGACTCATGAAGATTAAGCAACACACTATTGATTGATGAATGGGTCACTGAAGGAATCAAGAAAGATAAAAAAATTCTAGAACTGAATGAAAATGGAAACAAACATACAAAAACTATGGAATATAGTGAAGACAGTTTTATGAGGAAAGTTTGGAGTGTTAAGTGCCTACATAAAAAAATCAAAAAGAGCTCAAAAAAATAGCTTAATGATGCACCTTAAGCCCTTGGAAAATCAAGAATGAACCAAACTCAATAGTAGTAGACATGGAGAAATAAGATCACGGTAAAAATTATAAAACAAATATAAAAAGAGAAAAAAAATGCAAAGAATCAATGAAATGTAGAGTTGGGTCTTCAAGAAGATAAACAAGATTGACAAATCCTTAATCAAATTAACCAGAATGAAAAGAGAAGACCCAAATTAATAAAATTAGAGTTGAAAAGGTAAACATCACAACAGACACTAATAAATTCAGAAAATTATAAAGATTTTAAAGGCCTGTGTTCCACTAAATTAGAAAACCTAAAAGAAATGAATTTCTAGATGCATGTGACCAATCATAGTTAAACCAAGATGAGACAATTTGAGCAGATCTATAACCAGCAACCAGATTGAAGCAGTGATAAAAACCTCTCAGTTAAAAACATCCCAGGGCCAGATAGAGTCATTACATAATTTGGCCAGACCTTTACAGCAGAACTAATACCACAACTGCTCCACTTACTTCATAAAGCAGAAAATTAAGGATTTTTTATTAAACTAGTATTACCTCAATAAGACACAACAAAAAAATTACAGGCTGATCTCTCTAATAAGTATAGATGCAAAAAAAATCTCAGTAAAATACTTTAAAACTGAATTCAATATCAGATAAAAAAATCATTCATCATGATCAAGTTGGTTTCATTCTTGGGACCCAGGGATGGTTCAACATATATAAACCATTAAGTTTAAATCATCACATAAATGGGCTCAAAGAAAGAAATCACAAGATCATCTCAATAAATGTAGGAAAGACCTTTTTATAAAATCCAAAATCTCTTCATGATGAAAGTCATCAAGAAACTAGGTATAGAAGGATCTTGTAGTAGTAGTTGGCACCAGAGAGGGAAGAAAAGAGAGAGGGTTGGGAGTGAGTGTTGTCTCTAAGTCCTGTAAAATGGAAGGATTGAAAATTATGAATTCAGGCCAAATATTTCTGTTATCGAGTTATTTGGGCCAAATTTGGGTGTGTAAGTGGATCAAATGATTAGGTTTTAGTTGTGAGAGATTTTTTTCTGAGACAGACAAATGGGCTGTCTTTTGGGACTGATAGGATCCCCATAGTAAGCAGGAAAAGCTGGGAGAGGGCCGAGTCTGTGGCAACAAGGCTTCCCATGGTGCCAGAGAAAGCAGGAGTTGCAAAGAGCTGAGAGGCAAGAGCCAGGAGGGGTTTGGTGCAGAGATCAGGCATCCCCAAATCTCAACATCAAAGTGGAAACAAGGATGGAGGTCTGGGAAGGAAACATTCAGGACATCTCTGAACATGTCTGGGTCCTTACCTTCACTGTCTTCTGGGTCAGACTGGGTGTTGGATGCAGCTAGCAGCAAATGGTAAGGGGCCTCTGGGTTAGAGGTTTGTGGTGGAGAGAGAGGATACAAGAAGCTTTAGATATTTGCCTTTTGGGTTCCCAATCGATCCAGTATGACCAGAACAAAGGTCTTCCCTGCCTACAGAGCCACGAGGCTGCAAGAAAGCACAACCCCAGTGGGTACAGAGGCTTTGGGTTGCTGTCTGGCTGCTGTTTAGCTGTAATAGGCTTGAGGGGGGTGATCAGGAGTCCAGTGGAGGAGAAGGAAAGGAGAGAGGATAAGAAGTATTAGAGAGAGGCTCTTGTTCAGACAATCCTCCTGGGTTTCGGCACCAAAATGTCAGGAGTAGACGTGGAAAGAGGCACAGGTTGAAAAAGGAACTAGTTAACTTCTGCAATCCAGCTTGACCTTTGTTATTACTCAATGAGGGGTGGGTGGAAGCTGACTGGCAGGAATTGGCCAGCAACCACACTGATTCAAGTGGCAAAAGAATTATAGTTCACTGAAATAAAACTATTAGTACGAGTTTTAGTCTTCTTTATTTGACATTTTCTTTAATATTTGGCCCATAACTCTTCTTCCACAGTGCACTGTACATCTCATTTATGTGTCTATATAAATGTTCATAAAAGGTGAGGATAGCTTTCTACATACCTCTGTCTTTCTCACTGAACTATAAAACCATCAAAACTTGTCTTATATTTACTATATTTTCTTCTAGTAGAAAAGAAAACATCTTCACAAATATCTGAATCAATCAACTTCTGTGTGAGCTCAACACAGTCTAACCTTCCACCCTCTCACTTTATTCACTTTCCCACCAGTTTCATTAAGGTAATTATAATAGGAATTAATGGCATAAGTTGACCTGAGGCAGAAGAGCAGGTACCAAAGGTCAAGAATTGCACCATACTTCACTTGCACTAACCTAACTTTCAATTGCTTTCATTAACTCTTTAAATAAATCAGTACTAAATAAAACATTTAGTTTCACAGAACAGAAAAATGAAAAAAACACTTTACTTTGGAGTCTGGTAACTTGCATATTTTGTAAAGGACTGCATGTCATATAACAAGTTAACTCTCGTCTATTTTTAGAGGCGTTGAGGATCAACGTCCATAGTTGATCATGGGGTATTTCACATAAAAAATTATCAGCAAGTAGATCTTTAACAGATTCAGTTACAGAGAGCATATCAACAGAATATTCAGTTACTTTAAAGGAAAACACTCTCTATTTAACTTCCAAATCACTAGGGCTTAGTAGTTCTAAGATTATGATGCAGAAGTGAGGAGGGCCACAAGGTCAGGATCAGCCCTATTTAGCAAAACAGATCTTGTTAAAAACTTTGCACCTACCTAGGTGTAATAAGTTTTCTTCCCACTGGAGATAGTCCGTCAGCCTGGATGTCCTTTCAGGATCTCTTGGTTCAAGTTGGCAGCCTGAGGAGATTCCAGATTCTTCAGATGACTTTCCTTCTGATCTGCAGTGCCATAATACCATCTCATCTTCTATTGGAGAACTTTACTGCAGCCATCCCTGGTCACTGCTGCTGGGTCCCCATCCTTGACAATGACACTGTCTTTGACAATGACAGCAAGAACCTGAGCCAAGATGACCTTCTGAGAATCTCCATCCCACTGGACTCAAACATGAGGCCAGAGAAGTGTCATCGCTTTGTCCAACCACAGTGGCATCTACTTCATTTGAATGGGACCCTTTCCAATGTGACAGAGTCAGACACAGAGCCCTGTGTGGATGGCTGGGTGTATGACCACAGCTACTTCCTCTCCACCACTGTGACTCAGGTAAGTGGATTCATTTCTCCCTTATGAGTTTGTGATGGGAGCTTAGCAACAGCACAGCAGTGTACAGGATTTTCTCTTAGTCTTCATTCTTTTAATCAATACTGATTATTAATCTATTAAGTGTGTAACATGTATTCAATGAGTTTAACAACTTCAAAAATGAGCAGAGACTTAGTTTCTTGGTTCTTTTGTATGAGGGATGGCTACAATTTAAGAAGTAATTCTTACATGTCAAATCAGGTTAGGCAAATAATTCATGTGCTTTAAAAAATAAATATTATTATTATTATAACTACTATCCTCAGGCCTCTTGGGGTAAGTCTATAGTGCAGCTCTCCGCGCTGGGACTCCCTAAGCCACATTCACCCTTCTATCCCTCCCACCGTTCTATACTCCTAGTTTGGACCCTGCACCATTCCTAGTCTTGGGGCCCCAGACACCTGGGGAACCAATACTGCTTCCTGACCCTTCTCACCCAGAGCAACTCAGTCTCTTTCTTGGGCTCCAGGAGCACCACTTCTGGTCCTGGCCCTGCCCTCATCTCCCTCTACTTCCCTGGTCCTGGAACACTCGCCAGCCTTTTTCTGGGGCTGACAGCCTCTTTCTGGGGCTCTGAGGCTTACCTTTACTCTCCCTGAACCTTTGCATCCAGTACAACCCAGCTACTCAATCCACTCCCTGGGAAATCTTGGGGCTTCTTCCCTCCCCATCTGCCTTTGCTTCCCTG
>NW_008341874.1:247872-267603 GCF_000622305.1 Nannospalax galili | reverse complement strand
CTGGGGTTTTGTCTGGTTTGGGCTTGCATGGGACTTGTACATGCTGTCACCATTGTTGAGTTCATATGAGTAATTCACCAGCTGTCTGGTTGTGGTCATCCACCACCTTTGGCTCTTACAATCTTTCCACCCCTTCTTTTGCAATGATTTCTGAACCTTGGGAAGCAGAAGTTTGATAGAGGGGTCCTATTCAGGGATGAGCAGTCTGCAGCCTCTTGTTTTCTGCACATTGGTCAGTTGTGGGTTTCTGTGCTAAGTGCGTATTTTTAACATAACCACAATACAGTAATCAAAAAATCAGAAAATTAACATTGATACCTGACTATCGATTCTACCTTTAGTCCCCACTCTGTTTCATCAGATGTCCCAGTAATAAACTTTAGCACCTAGAGTCATGTGTTAAATTTAGTTGTCATTTTCCTTCAATTAGAATGGGGATAGTTTTCCAATTTTTCCTTGACTGTCATGGAGCTGACATTTTGGAAGACCTGAGTTAAATAAATCATTTTTAAAAATTAAAAAAAATATTATCAGACAGTATTACTAAGCTTTGATAAAAATTAAAAATATCTTGGAGATTGTGTAAAACCATAGTGGTTTTCTGGGAGTATCTAAGCAGTGGACGGCTTGTACAAGGCCCAGGATTCAATCTTTAGTACTCTAAAAAAAATCTTAATAGTTTACCTTCTTTTCTAAGTATGTTGTTATTAAATAAATCATTTTTAAAAATTAAAAAAAATATTATTATCAGACAGTATTACTAAGCTTTGATTTAAAATAAAAATATCTTGGAGATTGTGTAAAACCATAGTGGTTGTCTGGGAGTATCTAAGCAGTGGACGGCTTGTACAAGGCCCAGGATTCAATCTTTAGTACTCTAAAAAAAATCTTAATAGTTAGTAGTTTACCTTCTTTTAGAGGCTGAAATGGGTTTAATTGGTAGAGTACTTGCCCCTGTGCATGAAACCCTGGGCAACAACCTCAGGATTGTCAAAAATACATAAATAGCTAAATAAAATAAGGTCCGTGCCAGACTTTCTCCCCAGAGAACACATATGAGAGGGTGGGCACTGATATATAGGATCCAGTAAATTCTTTAAGAATCTTAAATTATTATAGTACATGGTCAAATTTGAGAACTTCTTAGTATGGGTTACAAGTGAGTAATAGCAACATTAACCTATAGAATAAGGGGAAAATTCCTGGGGGAAAGTATGTTTAAGCTGTGACCTTGGTGGTAGAAGTCATGTAACGTTGAAATGAGAAGCTGGAGAGGAAGCGGGCTTGAAAGGCACATTCAAATGTTTTGATTGAATTTGAAGGAGAGGCGATAAGCTTTACTTTGCTGGTTTCCATCTCTTCCAGTGGGACCTGGTGTGTGAATCTCAGTCACTGGCTTCAATAGCTAAATTTCTATTCTTATCTGGTATGTTCATAGGAAACATCCCAGGTGGCTGTTTAACAGACAGGTGAGTGTTTCTGGTTCATAGCTCTCCCTACATGTATTTTAATCATTTATAAGTTATTCATTAATTATGAAGTAGTCACTTCAAATTATATTCTTCTAGGTGTACCTTTGACCTAAACGATCTCCAGACATAAATGGAAAATTTCAGTCAGGGTGATGAGTGACATGTTTGTAAGTCCATGTGCTATGTGGACACAGAAATAGCATGTCCATGAGACATGGGGGTGTTTCATGTTGGGGTTTAGAAAGATGCCACACCGTGCTTTAGACAGATGAAAAAGAGTTAACTATAGCATGTTTTACCACATTGGTTTCACCCTACTTCAATTTCCTAATATGCAAAACAACATTGTCCCTCTTGGTCAGGGGCACTGTGCCTCCTCTGTCCTAGACACTGCACTTGAACAGCTGTGGTGTATAGAGAAGAGACATCACATCTTACTTAGTTACTCAAGGGCTGTGGACAGAATGTCCTTTGAGGCCCGTGGAATACATGGCAGTGTGCCACTGGTGGTGTGTTATGCCAGTCATCTTGATTTTTGCTTCTGCCAAAGTAGCTTTCTAAAGGTCACATTTTTAGATATGTGAAGTAACTCATTTAATGGCAACTGGAATCACAATCTGTTTTATAGTAGTTGGAGTCTGTGCCTGAAAACATCTTTTGAAATGATAACCATTTCTGCCAAGCAAGTTGCTGCATTTCCACATGGCAGCAGAGGCAAGCACTGGGCACTCCCATGGTGCAAATTGCAGAATTCCCTGGCTCTTCTTTTACTTTAACTTTAAAAACTTATTATTTGTGCCTGTGTGTGTGTGTGACGATGTGTATCTGCAGGTATGCACATCACAGCTTGCATATGGAGGTCAGAGGACAACTTTGTGGTCAGTTATTTCCTCTCATCTCTACGTGGGTCCTAGAGCTCATACTTGAGTTGCCAGCCTTGCCCTGCAAGTTCCTTTCCTCACTGAACCATCACCATCTCACTGGCCTTGCCCTTCTTTTATAAGGCCATGAATCCCATTAATAAGGGCACCACTCTCATAATTTTTTAAGAATAGATGATCTTTTATCTGTCCTTTTACAATTTCATACATGTAAGCAATGTATCTTGATTATATCCATTCTTAAATCCTCCTTTTACTCTCTTTCCCCCTTAATGTCATTTTTACAAAAGATCATCATATGCTACACACCATCATGATGTTTTTCAAAGTATGTTTTTGTGGCTCTCTCTACCACCACCCCTTTTCCCTCTTGTTACCGTCCCACCAGATTCTTTTCCTCTTTCATGTCTCATGTATCCTTGCTCCTCCCTAATGTTATCCTTTCCTGGTGTCCTTTCCAGATTTTCAGACTTTACCCATATTTACATCTGCTTGCATATATACGTGTTGGTGTTTTGTCAATTTCCTCCAAGATAAAACTGTCCATCTGGGAGGGAAGCTTGTTAAGACACAGGATTTTCTAAGGGGAGATGAAACATTCCATTCTGCAGGGAAGCTCCTTAAAGTGAAGAAGCAAACAACTCAAAGGCTTCAGGAATTCCCTGAAATTGACCAGATTCAGTAGGCTCCTCCCCCACCAGAATGTATGTAAGCAGTGAGGATTGTTGTGATACTCTCAGACCAACGGAGTTGCTCGGAAGAGGCACTCTCCAACCTGTCACACTGCCTGCAGGTTGTGCAGAGGGCTCCAGGTTTACAGCTTTCAAGAACCATCACTCATTGTGAGGTGAATTTTGGTGATGCAGCTGTTTTTGGATCATGCCTGCTCCCATAAGTAACAAAATTCATTGGTTCACCAAGTTGGATTTTGGTGATATCCTTACTTGTCTCTCATTGTTTCTGTATCTGGGGTGAGTAGATGCTGGTTCAAATTTCCCCAGGAATAAAGTCACACAGCACATGCATACATTAGAGGCTAGGATCTGTATATGAGAGAGCATACGCAGTTTTTTTCTCTCTGAGTTATGATCACCTCACTAAATATTATGCTTTCTGGAATCACTCATTTTTATGCAAATGCCATGATTTTATTTTTCTTTATAGCTGAAAAAATATTCCATTGTATATATCACATATTCTTTATCCATTCATCTGTCAATGGACACCTGAACTGGTTCAGTTTCCTTGTTACCATGAATACAGCAGCAATAAGCATGGATGTGAAGTCTTTGTAGTAGGATATAGAGTCCTTTGGGTGTATGCCCAAAGGTGGTATAGATAGTCATATGGCAGTTCTGGTTTTAATTTTTTGAGGAACCTCCATACTGATTTTCATAATGGTTGTATTGTCTCCGCCCACAACACCTCCATCATTTCTTGTCAGATTAAAAAATATTTTATTTATTATTTTTACTTTATGTGTATGAGTGTTATGCCTGCACAGGTATAAGCGCACCCGTGTTATGCAATGCCCACAGAGGTCAGCAGAGGGCATCTGATTCCCCTGGAACTGGAATTTCGGATGGTTGTTAGTGCCCATGCTGGTGCTGGGAACTGAGCCTGGGTCCTCTACAAGAGCAGCCAGCGCCCTTCACTGCTGAGCCATCTCTCCAGCCCCTTGTCAGATTTCTTGATGATAACATTCTGACTTTTGTGTCTACTCTCATAATTAATGAAATTTGAAAGACTCCTCTTAGAACTATCATATCGGCTAGTGATTTTTCAAGTATGAATCCTAGAGGAATACATTCAGACCATAGCAAGTATATAACCTGCTGTTCATGGGTGCAGTGCTGTATGAATATCAATTATTTTGGTTGGGAGTATTGTTCATTCAAATATCTTGAGTCTTGTATATTCTCTGTATTTTGTTGGTTACTGAGAGAGTCATTTTAAAATCAGTTTGTTAAACTATTTTTCCTTTAATTTTTAGTTTTTGTTTTGTGTATTTGAAAGGACTGTTAATATAAATGTAAATTTGAGAGATTACCATTATAATTTGTGCCCCTTTTCCTCAACGAACACTTATTAAATATTGTTTGTGGGTTTTATGTTTTTAAAAGAATGTGTCTCAGGGGCTGAAGGGATGGCTCAGTGGTTCAGAACACTGGTTGTTCTTGCAGAAGACCCGGGTTCAAATCCCAGCACCCACATGGCAGCTAAAAACTGTCCGTGGCTCTGACGGCCTCTTCCAACCTCCGCGGGCGTTGATCAACATGGGTGCACTTACCTACATGCAGGCAATACACACATACACATAGAATAAAAAAAAGATAAGCAAGGGCTGGAGAGATGGCTCAGCGGTTAAGAACACTGGTTGTTCCTGCAGAAGACGCAGGTTCAAATCCCAGTACCCACATGGCAGCTAACAACTGTCCGTAACTCCAGTTCCAGGGGATCTGACGTCCTCTTCTGTCTTCTGTGGGCGTTGCATAACACTGGCGCACTTACCTACATACACACTCATACACATGAAATAAAAATTATAACTAAATAAAATATTAAAAAAGGTGTCTCACTATGTTGCACATACTGACCTCTATATATGTTCCAAGGTTGTCTTGAAATCATGATATTCATGCCTCAACTTCCCATGTTCTAGAATTATTAGGGTTAAAAAGATGTTAGGGGTAAAAGTGTTTCTAACACTAGGAACACTGGAAAAGATAAATGAAGTTTGCATTTGTGTATGAGATAGCCAAGCTAACCAGACAAGAGGAAGAAATGGCTCTGGAAAACCAACGAAGCTGGTCTCAGTTGGTTCTCACTGGATCTCACAGAGATTCTCTCTAAGGATCATGCACAAGGTACCTTTGCCTTTTGCCCTAATAAATCCTGAGCTTTCTGAATACTTACAACTCCAACTTTATGCATATTCATGCATATAATTGCATTTTTTTTGTCTTTTTGAGACAGGGTGTCCCCGTAGCCCCAGCTGTCCTGGAACTCACTATGTAGACCAGGCTGGCCTCGAACCCACAAAGATCCGCCTGCCTCTGCCTCCCAAGTGCTGGGATTAAAGGCGTGTGCCACCATGCTCGGCTGTGAATATAATTGTAACAGACTGAATTGTGGGTAAAGACAGCTTCTAAGAAAGTCTCTTCCTTTCCAGGAAGGAGAATACCCAAGATAAACCCAGGGGAGAGCAAGGTGAAGAAAAATGGTAGATTAAGACTTACAAGTTCAGATACTAGAGGCAGACCGTCCGTCCATTGCTCTTTGGCTCAGTGTGTTCTCTACTCTGGATAATAATTTCTGTTTTTGCTAACTGTATATTCAAAATAAACTGACAACTTGCTCTACCTGGGCACATATGAGTTACTTTCCCCTGGGAGTACAATGACCAGGATGGCCGCCAAAGCTGAGGTTGGAGGAAACACGGGGAGACAGATGTCCCCACAGTGATTCACTATGCAGCCCACATTGGTCTTAAACTTTGCGTGTGTCCTAGCATGGCCTTCAAATCATAATTGTGCGTCAAGCTCCCAAGATCTGGAACTGCTGGTGTGCACCACCACATCTGTTCTAAAATTGGTGTCTGTCTGATATGAATGTAGCCTTTTCAGCCATTTATCCTTTTAACAATATTTTTACTAAGTTTTGAGAATTTCATACATGAGTACAATGCATTTTGATCATATTCACCCCATTCCTCCTCTAACTCCTTCCAGATCCACCCCACATCCCCACTCAACTTTGTGTCTTCTTTTTTAAATATTTTATTTATTATTTTTATGTGTATGAGTATATTGCTTGCATGTAGGAAGAGCTGATCTTAAAGGGAGGGACATTAGATAGACTGACTAGCCCTCAGTGAATGAACTTGCACTGAGGGATGTCTGGGGACACTAACTTGACATGATAGACCTTAACACAAATGACAGAATGTATGAATTCCAGTGGGGTGGGGAGCTATGGGAGGATGGCAGTGGGGAAGGGGGTGTAAAGATGATTAAGTTGTTCTGTACTGCATACATGAAAATTCAATAAAAAAAGAAAAAAAATGCACAGATTCTAATATGTACTGCCCATATATTCCTGGATGTGGGGCCATTCACTGGAGTATGACCTTCTTTAAGCAGGGGCTATGCCCTTAAAGAAAACTGACTATCCCTCCCCCAGAAGCCATCAGCTATCAATAGCTCCTCAGTGAAAGCTGGAGGCTCTTGACCCCCATCCCCTCCATGCTGGAATGTTGTCTGGCTTGATCCAGTATAGGCCTTGTGTAGGCAAACACATCATGAGTACAATGGTCCTGCTGTGTCCAGAAGACTGTTTCACTCCAGCCCTCCTCAACCTCTGCTCTTTCTGCCTCCTCTTCCTCAGTTGTCTCTCTACCTTGTGGGCAGCACCTTATTCTTACAGTTTACATGGAATATGTTAATTGATCATTTTCTTTCATTTATTCAAAGAACTAGTTAAATTTAGATCTTTATTTTGAATTCACTTTTGTCATCTCTATTTTTTCATTGACATTGTGAGTCTTTTCACATGTGATATAGTTAATTTACTCTGTAATTTTATTTTTAATTAATCCGCCAGATGTATGTGTGAATGTAGAGAGCTACGCATGTGATCTGATGAGACAGGTGTGTTTAAACAACATGGAGATCTTAATCTTATATGTCAAATGATCTCTAGCATTAAAGGAATATTTACTTAGTCTTGAAGGAGTGTCACAGTAAATGCCAATCTTAAAAAAGTATGTGTGTGTGTGTGTGTGTGTGTGTGTGTGTGTGTGTGTGTAAAGATATGCTGACATTCCAGGACATAGGTGTCAAATTTTACATAGCATGATGTAAAGAAACAGAATTCATGACAACATAGGACAATAAATAGTCTTTGTAAAAACAGGTTGGTAAAGTCTTAAAAGAGAGTATGATCTTTCAACAATAAAACAATTCAAGAACAGTCTCTGAAAGAGAATCCGAACTGTGGAATTTCTACATTGCAATAACCAAATACCAGTTTTTATAAGAATACAAAAGTAACAAATATGACAAGAAAAAGAGCACTGCAGCTAGTTCAGTACACACGTCAAGAAGCTCAGATCTGAATAGGTAACTCAAAGACCTACAGAAGGGCACGTTATAATCAAAAGGTTGAAATTTAAAATAGTGAGAAAAAGCTAATGAAAGAATTGCTTTTATACATATAAGGAATCTTTAATAGCCATTGCCTGATTTTGTAATCACAAAGCATCCCAGTATCCTGTTGTGTTAATTTATGAATTATTTTTCTCATCTCTGTTAATAAATTCCCGGCAAGAGCAAATGAAGGAAAGATTTTTTTTCGTTTTTCCTTTTTTCCTTTTGGCACATACTTGAGGCACAGTCGTCACAATGGGGAAGGCATGGTTGTGGTGGAAAGGGCTCCAGGCTGCCTGCTCATGTATCTGTAGAACAGGATACAGAGAATGGATTGGAACTGGTACCAGGTGGTCTCAAGGCAAACTCCCCAGAGAACCACTGCCTCCAGTGAAGCCCTGTTTCCCAAAGGTTCTAGAACAGTGCCACCAACTGGGGACCAAATGTTTCAGCTTGTAAATATTTGGGGGACATTTTACATCAAAACCACAAGAGTTATCTATACTTTTCTAATTAATGTTTTACAAAGTGTGATTTTTTTTTATGTTTGCACACATTTAAATCACTTTTTTTTGTTACTGTTCATTTTGAGACAGAGTCTCATTCACTATCGCAAGCTGGCATAGAACTCATGCCAAGCCTTAGTCTAAGCCTCCTTAATATTGAGCTTACAGGCGTGAGACATCACACTTAGCTCTTAGCTCTTGTTCTGTACCTTCTGAAACTAGGAGCCAAAATGAATCTTTTCTCTGTTAACTCTTGATTCTATCAAGTATTTTGTCACAACAATGAAACAAGTAATGAATACACAAGCCAAATGCAGACTTTACTAATGAGGTATTTATGATGTGTTAAAAATCCCAGTATTATATCCTGTGATATATGGCTTGGATCAGTAGGAAAAATACTGGTAACAAATTGAAAAATCTTTGGTATACGCAGTGTTTATTTAGAAACACAGAAAGTTGCTTTGGAGGCTATATATACTCTTAGTTACTTCTTGATTATTTATAATTTCAGTGCTTCCTGTCTTCAATTTTTGTGATACTGTTATTGTCCCCATAATCAAATCTTTCCTGTTCCCTCAGATTTGGAAGGAAATTAACTTTCACATGTGCCTTACTGCAAATAGCCATCACTGGAAGCTGAGCAGCATTTGCTCCTACTTTCCTCACCTCCTGCTTACTGCGCTTTCTGGCTGGGATTTCTTCCTCGTGCATCACAACAAATATTATTTTGCTCAGTAAGTCAAAGCTTTTGAGGCTGGACATTGTGCAAGCATTGATTTGGACCCTGGATATCACACCTTTGTTGAAGTCAAGATTCATTCCCCCTCCCCCCAGTGGTAGGATGGACAAGGCCTAAATTCCAGGCCCTGATGATGGCACTCATATTATGTGCTGGCGGTATTGGACAGGCACTATTGGGAGGACTGGCATTTGCAATTCGAAACTGGCACCACCTCCAGCTGACGATGTCTGTCCCATTATTTTTCTTACTTCTACCCACAAGGTATGAGCTTCCTTTCCTCCTCTGTCTTATGGAATCCTGGAATGAGAATGGACAGGGAATCAGGACATAAGAAATGCATGTTGTCCTTGGGATACAGCTGATGATGTGCTCTACTCTTTGTATCTATGTGTAACAAGAGAAGAACAAGCAGACGTGTCACATAAAGCTGATGAGACTAGACCGATTCAACTTGAATTTACCATGAACACTAAGCATTTTTATAAAATTATACCCAAGTGTGGCAAGAGATATTGTTGTGCTGAAGAACATTCATTGTTTATAAAAAATTTCACGGGGCTGGAGAGATGGCTCAGTGGTTAAGAACACTGACTGTTCTTGCAGAAGACCTGGGTTCGAATCCCAGCACCCACATGGCAGCTAACAACTGTCCGTAACTCCAGTCCCAGGGGATCCGACAGCCTCTTCTGTCCTCTGTGGGTATTGCATGACACAGGTGCACTTAACTACGTGCAGGCATAACACTCATGCACATAAAATAAAAATAATAAATAAAATATTAAAAGAATTCTGTTTAACTGCAAGTTCTGTTTTTTATTTCATAATTGGATAGAATGAATAATATCCAAATATATTCATCTTGTGAATAAATAAAAAATAATTTTAGTGGGTGTATCCAAAATATTAGATATGGTATAATTACAGTAAATATGCAATAATTGATATGCAAATTTTATTTTGCATAAGTTAATTGTATTTGCTAGAAAAACTGTAAAAAGAGGCAGTAGCAGTGAAGCCTTGCTTGGTCTTTCTGCCTACCTTTGCTATCAAGCCTGGTGATAATAGAATTGTCCAGGTGATAATAGAATTTTTCCAAAAATGTTTTCCTTTCTACAGGAAAGCTTAGACTACCTCACTGTGGTCTTTAGTTATATAAATGGCTTTTCAAGAAAGTAATCTGAGCATCTTGGTGACTTTTGTCTTTGCAGGTGATATGAATGGAAGGCTTAAAAAGCAAATTTATTGGGGCTGGAGAGATGGCTCAGCAGTTAAGAACACTGGTTGTTCTTGCAGAAGACCCGGGTTCGAAGCCCAGCACTCACATGGCAGCTAACAACTGTCCGTAACCCCAGTCCCAGGGACTCCGACAGCCTCTTCTGACCTCTGTGGGCATTGCATGACATGAGTACACTTACTTAGAATCAGGCAATACACGTATACATAGAAAATAAAAATAATAAATTAAAAAAAACAAATTTATTTCCATTACTATTTCATAAAGGAAGAGCATATTTCTCCAGTTTAAGGCTGAAGGCAGGATGGCCTACTTAGCTCATTTTCTCTTTGTATACCCCTCCTTTCCTCTTTATTTTGAAAGTTAAAAAATTTTATTATATATCTAGACAAAATATGTTTTGTTAAGTTTTAATGTTTATGTATTCCTTGAAAATTTATACATGTATGCAGTGTATCGTGATCACATCCACCCCTCATGTTTCCTCTGTTGTGGCCTTTCTCCAGGATCCTCCATTGTACCTCCCTTTCACGTCATGTCCTTATTATTTATTATTTATTTTCCTACTTAGTCCAGTTAGGATCATCCACTGGGGTGTGAGGAACCCACCAGTGACCGCACTCCCAAAGAAAAGTGACTGTCCGTCAGCAGTCATCATGTGATGCAGTGCCCACAGGGATATCCTGGAACTGGAGTGATTGTTAGTTGGCACATTGGTGCTAGGAAACAAACCTGGGTTACCTGAAAGAATAGCCAGTGCTCTTAACCTCTGAGCCACCTCTCCAGCCCTGGGATATCAGATTTTTGTCAAAGCACTTTCTTTACCTAATGAGATAATCATGAGCATTCTGTCTTTGAGTGTATTTAAGTAATAGATAACATTTGTTGATTTACCCACGTTGAACCATCCCTGCATCTCTAGAATAAAGCCAACTTGATCATGATAAGTGCTCTTTTTGATATGATCTTGAAGTTATTTTGCCAATATTTTATTGAGAATTTTTGTATCTACGTCCATCAGGGAGATCAGTCTGTAATTTTCTTTCTTTTTCCCATGTCGTTACCCAATTTCGGTATTATGGTAATAATGGATTCATAAAAAGAGCTTGAAATCCATCTTTCCTATGCTATGGAATAATTTGTATAGGATTGGTATTAGCTCTTCTTTGACGTTCTGGCAGAAGCCTGTGTTAAATCAACCTGATCAATCTGGTCCTGGGCCTTTGGAGTTAGGAGACTTTATCACTGCTTCACCCTCATTTTGTTACAGATCTGTTTTTTTTTTTTTTCTAATTTTGAAATAAAGTATCACTTTGAACCTTGGCTGGCCTGAAAGTCACTATGTAGACCATGGTGGCCTCACACGCACTGTCAGCCTCTGTCTCTTGACTGCTGGGGTTAAAGGTATGTGCCACCATGCCTGGCTTAGGGATCTATTTGTATTATTTATTTCATCTTGGTTTAATTTTGATATGTTGTATTCATCTAGAAATTCATTTCTTTACAACAGTTTTTTTTTGGTCTTTTTGAGACAGGGTCTCCCTGTAGCCACAGCTGGCCTGGAACTCACTATGTAGACCAGGCTGGCCTTGAACTCACAGAGATCCACCTGCCTCTGCCTCCCAAGTGCTAGATGAAAGGTGTGTGGCACCACGCCCGGCTAAAATAGTTTTTTATTGAGTTCTTGTACATTTCATACAATAGCCCTTAATAAAACTTAGGCCACCTTCCTCATCTATGAACCCTGCTCCCCGACACTGGATCCCATGTATTCTGCCATATGTGATAAGTCCTGTCCAGTCAAGCATTTGTTCTCAGATGTCCTTAGGTGTAAATTCATCCACTGGAGTCTAGTCAACCTATCTAAGGCCTACTCTCCCTCACTTACTAGTAAGCAGTCTCCAATAGTTCCCAGACTAGGGCTGATCTGCCACCCATTTCCCTCACTCCACTCTGGGCCCTTGTCTGATTGAGTTGGCATGGGTCCTGTGCTGGATACCACCATTGCCATGTGCAAGCTTTCAGTGACCTGAAAACCTTTGTTTCCCTATGTTCATGGACCAACTGTGGCTCTTACAATCTTTCTGCCCCCTCTTCTGCAATGGCCCCTGACCTGTGGGTGGGAAAAGTTTGATATACAAGTCCTATCCAGGGACCCACACTCTGCAATCTCTTATTCTTTAAAAGTTGGCCAGTTGTGGCCTTTTGTGTGCATCACACTGTGTTATATAAGGAAGCTTCACTGGTGAGAGTTGAGGGATGCACTAGTTTTCTCTCTATCCCCTTCCCCCCATTCTAAGGACTGGGCATCTCTCAGATGTATATTTTCCGTGTCTGACCAGTTGTGGGGTTCTGCAGTAGCCTCCATCTGTTGCAAAAAGAAGCTTCATTGATGAGTGGCATACAGTATGCTGGTCTATAAATATAAGAATCAATATTTAACATATGATAAGAAATTTCATTTGTCTAGAGATAAGACAGAGATAGGGTTTTCTCTAGGATCTATGACCTCTCCAGCCACGTGTATTTGGCTGTTTTTACAGTACCACCTGTGAGCTCACTCCCACTAAGAGGGCTTTAAGTACAGTTAGATAGCTGTTGATTACCGCTCCCCCATAACAGTGCCACTACTGGGCCAGTAGAGGTAGTTTGCTGTGACGGTCATTATGGTTATTAGGCTTTAGGACTAGGTTGTATCATTGATTGATTTTTCTCCCTTAGCAGCTTGCATAGTGTCCTCCAGAACTATGAGAGCTAGACTTCGGATAGAAGGCTTCCAGGACAGTTCCTGGTCCATTGCTCCAAGTCCTGTGTCTAAAGTATGTCCTGTCTTCAGCAGTAGGGTCTTATCTTCCATTTCTGGGAGATGATCAAGAGATCTGACAATAGCCTGTGTTATTTTGGGAGTCTCTTGGACTACTCTGACAAACCACTCAAAGGGAGGTCTCTCTCGTCTGGCGCTGTGTTTTTTGCCATACATCTTCCAGGTATACATATGCACTAATATTCTGACACCATATGTACATTTCTCAGGAGGTTTTAGAGGCAACACATTTCCCTCTGACTTCCCTAGCTCCCCAAGATCTATTCATCTCTACTGTCTCTCCTCCCAATCTGGCCTACCTCCTCCCTCCTGAGTCCAAGCATCCCCGTTATCCCCTCCTTCCCCCAATACCACCTGTTTCCCACCATCTCCCCTTTCCTGAGTTCCCTCCTGCCCCACCATATATTCCCTCCTAGCCGTACATTCCCACTTTCCCCACCTCCCCCTGATAACGTCTGTTCCTACTATCCCCCTCCTTTGGATTCTTTGTTTTCCTTTACCTCTGTGTTTCCATTTTCCTGGCTCCTGTTGTTACATCAGGATGTATATTCACATATAAGGGATTGTCACTGCAATCTGAAATTGAGGGACAACATACAACACTTGCTTTTCTGCGTTTGTGTTACTTTACTTAGTATAAAGTAAGTTGGTTTATACTCTAGTTCCATCCATTTACCTATTGTGGAGTAGAACTCCATTGTGTAAATTTACCACATTTTCATTATCCTTTCTTCATTTGAGAAACATTTAGGTTGTTTCCATTTCTTAGCTATTGTGAAGACAGCAGCACCAAACATGGATGTGCAGGTGTCTCTACAGTATGATGAGTCCTTTGGGTATATGCCAAGGAGTGGTATCACTGGATTGAGAGTTCTCCACACTGCTTTCCTTAGTGCTTGCACAACTTTGCATTCCCACCAGCAGTGAATGAATGTTCCTATTTGTCCACATCCTCACTGGCATTTGGTGTTTTTCATTCTCTTGATTTTAGTCAGTCTGACTGGGGTAAGATGGAATCTTAACGTGGTTTTTAATCTGCTTTTCTCTAATTATTAAGGATGTTGAGCCCTTTAAAGATGGTTTTTAGCCATTTTCATTCCTTTTGTTTTCTTTACAATTTTTAATTGAGTTTTTGTAATTTCATGCAATAGTTTTTAATCAAATTTAGACCCCTTCCCCCATCTTTGCCTCCCCATCCCCCCACTAGACTTCATGTTTCTTTGATTGAGAAATCTCTGTTCAGGTCTATCACCCATCTTTTTATTGGGTCATTTTTTTTTCTTGTTTCTTTGTTTTTTGAGTTCTTTGTATATTCTAGATGTTAATTCTCTGTCAAATGTGTAGCTGGTAAGGGAATTTCTCCCGCTCAGTGGGTTTCCTCTTCACTTCCTTCATTGGTTTCTTTTGCTGTACAGACTTTTTGTAGGTTAATGAGGTCCCACTCACTGATTGTTGACCTTAATGCCTGAGCAGTTGATGTCTGACTTGGAAAGTCTTTTCCTATACCTATGTCTTGGAGGGTGCTCCCTATGTTTTCTTCTAGCAGTTTCAGAGTTTCAGGTTTTGTAGTGAGGTCTTTGATCCATTTGGAGTTGACTCGTGAACGGTGAAAGATAAGGGGCTAATTTCATTGTTCTACATTGTTGAAGATGCTGTCTTTCCTCCATTGTATGTCTTGGCACCTTTGTCAAATATATAAGGTGGCTGAAATTGCATGTACTCGTGTTTGGGTCTTCTGTTGTGTTCCATTATCTATGTGTCTATTTTTGTGCTAGTACCATAATGTTTTTATGACTATAGCTCTGTAATATATTTTGAGATCTGGTATGGTGATCCCCCAGCATTGCTCTTTTTGCCCAAGATTGCTTTGGCTATTCAGGGTCTTCTGTGATTCCATATGAATTGTAGGGTGATTTTTTTTTTTCTAGCTCCGTGAAGAATGTTGTGGGTATTTTGATTGACATTGCATTGAATTGATAGATTGCTTTTGGTAAGATGGTCATTGTCACAATATTAATTCTACCAATCATGAGCGTGGTAGGTCCTTCCATCTCCTGGTATCTTCCTTTATCTCTTTAAAGATTTGAAATTTTCATTGTAGAGATCTTTAGCGTGTTTGGTTAGGTTTATTCCTAAATATTTTTTTTTGAGGTTATTGTGAATGGGAAGGTTTCCTTGAATGCTTTTTCTGATTGTTTGTTATTGGTATATAGAAAGGCTACCAATTAAAAAATAATTTATTATTTTTATTTTATTTTATGTGTATGAATGTATTGCCTGCGTTGTGTAAGTGCACCCTATTGTGCAATGGCCATGGAGATCAGAAGAGGGCATCAGATTCCCTGGAACTGGAGTTACAGATGGTTGTTAGCTGTCATGTGGGTACTGGGAATCAAACCTGGGTCCTCTGCAAGAGTAGTCAGTGCTCTTAACCACTGAGCAATCTATCCAGCCCTATGGCTACTGGTTTTCGTAAGTTGATTTTGCAACCTGCCACTTTACTGACAGTGTTAATCATTTCTAGTAGTTTTCTGATAGAATTTGTGGGATTTTTATGTGTAATATCATATCGTCTTCAAATAGTGATAATTTGATCTCTTTTCCAATAAACACTTTTAATTTCCTTCTTTTGTCTTATTGCTCTTGCAAGAGTTTCAAGAACTATATTGTGAGGGAGTAGACATAGCGGACAGCCCTGTCTGGTTCCTGATTTTAATGGGAATGCTTCCAGTTTTTCTCCATCGACAAGGATGTTGGCTATGGGTTTGTTGTATATAGTTTTAATTATGTCGAGATATGTTCCCTCCAGACCAATTACTTCTAGGACTTTCAAAAAATATTTTATTTATTATTCTTATTTTATGTGTATGAGTGTATTGCCTGCTTGTGTGTGAGTGTACCCGTGTCGTGCAATGCTGCGGTTAGAAGAAGGCTTTGAATTCCCCTGGAACTGGAGTTAAGAACGGTTTGTAGCTGCCATGTAGGTGCTGGGAATTAAATCCGGGTCCTCTGCAAGGGCAGTCAGTGCTCTTAACCGCTGAGCCATCTCTCCAGCTCCTACTTCTAGGACTTTTAACATGAATGTATACTGAATTTTGTCAAAGGCCTTTTCTACATCTACTGAGATGAACATGTTCATCTTTAAGTTCATTTATATGTTTTATTACATTTATTGACTTACTTATATTAAGCCATCCCTGCACCTCTGGAATAAAGCTGACTTGATTGTAGTGGATGATCTTTTTGATGTGTGTCTGAACGTGGTTTGCAAGTTTTTTTTTTGTTGTTGAGTATCTTTGCATCTATGCGCATTAGGGATTTGGACTTATAGTTTTCTTTTTCTTTTCTTTCCTTTTTTGTTGTTGTGTCTTTACCTGGTTTTGGTATTAGAGTGATACTGGTTTCACAGACGGAGTCTGGGAGTTCTCCCTTTGTTTCTGTTGTTTTGAATAATTTAAGCAGGATTGGTTGTAGTTCTTTGAATGACTTGTAGAATTCTGCTGTGAATTTATCTGGGTGTGGGCTTTTTTCGTAAGGAGGTTTTGTATCACTGTTTCAATTTCCTTATTTATAATGCACCTGTTTAAGCTGTTGATGTCTTCTTGGTTTAACTTTGGTGGTGTCCATGACTTTAGAAATTCATTCATTTCTTTTAGATGTTCTAATTTAATGGAGTATAGATTTTTTTTCACATGAACAACTATTAATATAAACACACTTAATGTAATAACATGGAATGCAAAAGATTAGAACCATTAATAAAGTTTCTATTTTTTCAACCTTAAAAAATCATTAAAATAAAACTGAAACAGGACACAGTGACCATATAATAGTACCAGTATAATCACATTGAATAGAAAAACTTCCATCATTCTAAGGATGTGACAAAAGCAATGCCATACATTTTAAAATATTTTACTCGATTTTGTATATGTTTCATAAAGATGTGACTCAGAAGAAAGGTTTCCGATACCCACGATAAGAAAAAATGGAGTGAGAGTACCTTTGCTGAGAGCTGCTAATTCAAGTTTTTTTTTGGCCTTTTTGAGACAGAGTCTCCCTGTAGCCCCAGCTGGCCTGAACTCGCTATATAGGCTATATAGCCCCAGGCTGGCCTTGAACTCACAGACATCCGCCTGCCTCTGCCTCCTGAGTGCTGGGACTAAAGGCGTGTGCCACCATGCCGGGCCCACTAATTCACTTTTAAAGTACCTTAGGCACTCCATTATATTTTCTTTTGGGTAATTTAAACAAATTAGTAATTGTATTTGACAGATGAGTCAGGTAGTACATTATCTGTGTAGACCTGTACAGACATTTAGTAAAACATTTACACTGTTCCTTGTACCCTGTCACATTTATAAGTTAATTTTCATTTCTTCTACTTTAAAAGGCTGCCTAGGTTGTATGTACCAGGATCAAATATTTAGATATGCAAATATAGTCATAATGACTGTGTCCAATTTCATGTAATATTTGAGAAATGATACACTCAAGTGTAGTTAGATGCTTCTCTGAAGCAAAAATAATTTCATGAATATGATAAGAAACAGCCTATTCAATATAGTTTTTTAAAAATGAGGAGCACAGAGAGCAGACATAACTCTTCACTACCATGCTCTTGACTACCAAGAAATGAAGCCAAACTTTAGAAAAACACAATGCAAGAAAAGACTCAAGGTAAAAATATATTTATCATAATTGTTTGTAACCTAGACTAAGTTGTCCTGCCAGCCCAGAGTAATCTTTCAATACCATACTTGCAGTATTATAATGTTTATTTTTCAGTCTAGTACTTAGGGAGGTCACTGGGCTGCAGCAACAAAAACATTTTAGTTCTAAAGCCTTGTAGCATTGATTTCTTTGACAACTGTATTTTTACTTTAGGTATTCTGACATGTAGTTTTCTTCAGATAATGTATATCCAAACTTTTTGCAGAAACCAACAATTTGTGGTAGACATTCAAGAGCAAACTTGTAGCAGTTCAGTTTCTTGCTTAGCAAAGTGAGAGTTGATAATGTTTGCCAAGCTGTTTTGCTCTGCATTCGTCACTAACAATGTCTCTACTCTTCCTCTCTTAGCCCAGGAATGGATAAATTTACGCTTTATTATCAGAGTTGCGGTAGCCACAGTTTGTCCTAGAGTCACGACTTCCACAGCTGTGACGTGATAATCCCCAGACTTCCTCATATGCTCAAAAGATTTCAAGTATTCCCTTACAATATCCTGGGTTTTTCCTGGTGTCTGTTGTGGTTTCCCCGTTCATCTCTGATTTTGTTAATTTGGGTTTGTTTTGTTCTTTTGTTTGGTTTACTGGCCTAAGGGTCTGTCTATCTTGTTTAACTTTTCAAAGGACCAACTTTTAGATTGATTTTATTTGTGCGTGTGTGCATTTTTTTCTTTGTTTCTATTTCTTTAACTTCTGCTCTGATTTTTGTTATTTCTTCTCATCTACTAGAAGGGGTTGGTTTGTTCTTGCCTTTCCAGAGTCTTGAATTGTAGTGTTAGGTCATTTACATGTGTTTTTTCTGATTTTTTAATGTAGCACTAAGAGCTATAAACTTCCCTCTTAGGACAGCTTTTAAAGTGTCCCAGAGGTTTTGTTGTGTTGTATTCCCATTTTTATTAGCTCCTGGAGTACTTTTATTTATTTCTTCATTTCTTCTTTGACCCATTCATCATTTAGGACTGTGTTGTTTAATCTCCATGAGTTTGAATAGTTGTTAGAGCTTCTTTTGTGTTGATTATAAGCTTTGTTGCACTGTGTTCTGATATAGAAGGCATGGAATTATTTCTTTTTTTGCATTTGTTGAGATTTGTTTTGTGTCCCAGAGTGTGGTCAATTTTAGAAAAACTTACATGAACTGCTGAGTAGAAAGCCTTTAGTGCTTGAGTGGAATATTCTATAGATGTCTGTTAGATCCATTTCATGTAAGATGTCATTTAATTCAGCTGTCTCTGGGTTTATTCTTTTCTGGTTGACTTACCTATTGAAGATAGCAGGGTACTGAAGTCACCTACTATTACTGGGTTGGGGTTAATCTGTGTTTTATAGTCCTGGAGTCCTATATTTATTAAATTGGGTGCACCAGAGTTTGGTGCATATATGTTCATGATTTTAATATCTTCCTGATCAATTGCTCTTTTGATTAGAAAGAAGTGACCCTCTCTATCTCTCCCGATTAGTTTTAATTTGTAGTCTATTTTGTCAGATATTACAACTGCAACACCTGCCTTTTTCTTAGAGACATTTGCTTGGGATATTTTGTTCTCTCCTTAAACCTAAGGTCTATCCTTGAAGGTGAGATGAATTTCTTGAAGACAAGAAAAAGATGAGTTTTCTTTCTTGATCCATTCAGCTTGCCTGTGTCTTTTGATAGAGGAGTTGAGACCATTGATATTTAGTGTTATTGTTGAAAGATGTATATTGGATACTGTTATTTTAACTTCTTGGTGTTTGTGGCCCTATTTTGTGTTTCCGCTAATTATATATCACAGTCCTTTGCATTGCTTCAAGTATTCTCTGTAAGGCTGGTCTGGTGGACGTGAATTCTTTTTTTTTTTAAATTGTTGAAAGATGTATATTGGATACTGTTATTTTAACTTCTTGGTGTTTGTGGCCCTATTTTGTGTTTCCGCTAATTATATATCACAGTCCTTTGCATTGCTTCAAGTATTCTCTGTAAGGCTGGTCTGGTGGACGTGAATTCTTTTTATGATATGTCTATTCATGACATGGAAAATTTTCCATTCCCCTTCGACTATGATAGATAATTTTGCATGGTAAAGTAGTCCAGGTTGGCATTCATGTTGTTTTAGAATTGTGGATTCTTTGGGCCAGGCTCTTCTGGCTTTCATAGTTTGCACTGAAAAGTCAGCTGTAATTCTGATGGGTTTTCATTTATGTGACTTGTTTTCCTC
>NW_008341874.1:244557-246608 GCF_000622305.1 Nannospalax galili | reverse complement strand
ATTCTGTTGGGGAGGATTTCTACTGAAGTTTTTTTATTTGTCTCACTGAGATTTTCATTCCCAGTATCATTTCATTTTTTTTTTTTCTTTTGGTCTTTTGGAGACAGGGTCTCCCTGTAGCTGCAGCTGGCATGGATTCACTATGGAGACCAGGCTGGCCTTGAACTCAGAGATCTATCTGCCTGCCTCTGCCTCCCAAATGCTGGGATTAAAGGTGTACGCCCCTATGCCTGGCTTCATTTTGTTTTTTCCTTTAGTAATTATATTTATTGAATTATCTTTTCATATATTGTATTGACTTCTTTATTTCATTATCTCTATTCTCTTGGAGTATGTTCATGTCTTCCTTGAATTGTGTGAACATTGTTATAATAATTTGTTTAGTTCCTTGTCTGGAAGCTCTCTAAGTATTTTCTTTATAAACCATATATTAGTTAATTTTCTGCAGCTGAGATAAAACACCGTGATCAAAAGCAACTTGTGTAAGAAAGAGTCTATTTTGGCTTACAGTTCTGGAGGGAGAGTCCATATTGGCATGTTAGGCATTGCAGCAGGTGACAGGCATGGCAGCAAGAGCCTAAAGCTGAAAGACCACATCTTGCATTGCAGAGATGAAGCTGAGAGAGAAAATAGGAAGTGGGGCAAGACAGTAAACTCGCCAGTGACAAACTTCCTCCAGCAAGGCTCTATTTTCTACACCTTGCCAAACAGCGCCACCAACTGGAGGCCAAGTGTTCAAATACCTGAGTTGATGGGGGACATTTCTCATTCAAATCCACTCCCTGGTTCCCATAGGCTCATGGCTGTATTATAATGTAAACTGTATTTAGTCCATCTTTAAAAGTCCCAATAGTCCTTAACAGTCTCAACCCAGTTTAAAGTCCAAAGTGCAAAGTTTCTTTTGAGACTCAAGGCAATTTCTTAACCATAACTTCCTGTAGAATAGAAAAGATAAATTATATGCTTCTCAAATACAATAGCACCTAGTATAAATTCCCATTCCAAATGGAAGAAACAGGGGCATAGTGAGGAAATACTACACCAAAGCAAGACCAAAATCCCTGAGCAGGGCACATACCAAATCCTGTGCCTCTGTGTCCCATGTCTGTAACTTAATTCCAAACTTTGCCCCACTTCCGATTGCCTCTGTCTGCGTCACGTTTGCAGATGTACTCTCTTAACTTCCTGTTCTGGCTGCCTGCTGACATGCCTTCTTTGCAATTATGGCCCCTCTCCCTGGAACAATTAGCCCAAATAAACTCTTTCATAAGGCATTTTTAATCATGGTGTTTTATCATAGCAGCAGAAAAGTAATTAATACACGTGAAGTTACCAAACAACGTGTTTATATTTATTGCTATAAATGAATGAGTGTGTCTGAGACTAAGAAAAAAACTATCCAAGGACAAATTTGGTATAGAAAATGACCTCATAAGAATTGATTATATTTCCAACATTTCTTTTAATTTGACTTTTTTGAATTTTTGTGATTTTCATATACTCTAGTTTGATGGTATTTAGATCCCCTCCCCTATCTGCACCTCCTTCCACTGCCCCCTCCCCCAATGAATGTACTCTCATATATTTAATACAGTCTTTCCTGATCAGGTGGCTGTCAGAGTCAGCTTCGTGGCTGATTATGACAAACAAACCCCAGAGGGCCTTAAAGGAGCTTAGGAAAGCTGCACAGATGAATGGAATGAGGAGTTCTGGAGACAGGCTAACCATGGAGGTGAGGAGCTGGTTATGACAAAGAAAACACAAGCTTCACATATGTATGACTAAGTGCCAAGATGCAGTCTGTTGCTACTAAAAACAAGGCATATAGGTATCTCAATCAAAAGGGACTAAACGCACTGTGTTTCTTTCTTTTCCTCCTTGAACCAATTAGTAAAAACCTTTCTACAGGATTTTATTCATTTTAAAACCATTTCTTAGCATATACTATACTTAATATAGTATATATACTTATATTACATATATTACTTAATATACATATATTATACTTAATAATGAGTTTTATATTTTTATACATGCATATGATATATTTT
>NW_008341874.1:237226-244135 GCF_000622305.1 Nannospalax galili | reverse complement strand
TATATTTTTATACATGCATATGTTATATTTTATTATATTTATCACTTGTTACTCTTGCTGTCCTCTTACTTCTCCTGATCCCCTTTCTCTTCTTAGTTAGCCCCCCTTATACATTCGTATCTTTTTTGTGTGTGAATCAAGAAGTTCAGTTAGGATTACTCACAGAAGAATGGGTGAGAGATTATTTACAAGAACATGGCAACTTACCAGAGGCTACACCATTAAAGAAAACATCTCTCCCTCTCCCGGAAATCATTAACTGCCTATATATCCTGAGGAGAAGTAGGCCTTTATGAACACACCCATCTAGCAATGGTCCGTAAGTCCTGATGGAGGGGCAAGGCCTCTGGAGCTTCTCCACTGTCCATGATAGAACTCAATGGGTATCTTGGGCAGGCCTTGTGAAGGTCATCACAAGTGCTGAGAGTTTAGGAGTGTATGGCCATTTCAGGCCTGGAAGACAGCGTTCTACTTCTTTCTGGCCCTTCCTCTGGCTAGTGGATTCTTTTAGTTTCTCTGCATGATGTTCCTTGGGTCTTTGGAAGAGGCGATGTAGATACCCACTTTAGGGTTGAGCATTCCACAGTCATTCATTTCAGCACTTTCACCAGTTATGAGTTTACAGTAACTGCTACTCACTTCAGAAAGAAGCTTCTCTGACTGAAGCTGTAAGTAGCACCAATTTTTGGACATGAAAGAAAATATTTACATTGCAATTCAATTGGCACATCATGTCCATTTGGTAGAACCAACAGTAGCTTCCCTGCTGAGGACTGTGATGTTCCCAACTGTAGGTTTTTGACCAGGTTCAAAGTGTCTGATGTGAGGTCCCTTCTGTGGTACAAGTCTCAACTCCACCAGAAAGTGGCTTGCTGACCTCATAGCAGTGATGTCACTATTGCAAAAGTGGACACATCTTCCCTGGCAGGTTAACAGTGTCGTACAAGCATTTACAGCTGACAAGAATCTGGCTTCGTTCTACATACGTCCAGAGAATTTGAGTGAAATTGAATTAGAGATCATGGATTAATTTGTTTGGTGGAGGAAATTTCAAGACAGGAGGGCATTCAAACTGTGGCATGGCTACTCTTTATTGTACTTATCCAGTCTACAGTGAAAAAGAACAGAATGTTGAGTAGAAAGATGCAAAAATTGTACAGTTTGTGAGGGTGGAAAGAGCTTCAACAAATTAAACTTGCAGTCAAGGTGTGAGCAGAAACCAAAGTTGTATTTAGTTTTCTTAAAATTTCTTTTTTTCAAAAAATTTTTTAATAACTACATGATTAGAAGAAGCATTTCATTACAGCTTTAATATATTCAGTAACACACTCCAGAGCAAGAGTACATCTCTTTCACAAGTGGCTGTAAGTTTCTAGGTTCACAGTTGAATTAATACAGTTATACAATATTGAACTCAATATCCCACCTGTAAGACATAAAATTGAATGAGTTTTTAACTTTTAAAAAAGATCTCCATTTCGTTTTAGAATATATTGTTCCTTGTAGAAAGATTCGTTGTTTTTGCCAAGTGTATGAGTGCTTTCCCTGCATACTTATAAGTGAACCAAGTGCGTGCAATGCCTGCAGGAGCCAGAAGAGGACATTGGATTCCCTGGAATTGGAGATGCCGATGGTTGTTAGTCGCCATATGCCATGTGGATGCTGGGAATCAAATCCTGGTCCCCTGCAAGAGCAGCTGGTGCTCTTGATTGCTGAACCATCTGTCTAGTCCTGCCCTTAGTGATAATTGTTAAAGAGAAACTTCCTCATGCTGTGCATTGAGACAGTAGGAAACAAAAATATACCCTGAGGACAAGACCCCACCCGCCAAAGGCACCAACTTGTCAAAATGCAAACTTTCTTGAAGGGAGAGAGCTTGAACTGAGAATGCTACTGAAGGGCTCCCCTTTTTCTCAAAAGGAACTGCTTAGGAAAGTGTTTCTCCAGGGTTACTGTACAAGCTGATACTCCACAAGGGAGCGAAGGCTCCATCCTGAACGGGCAACAAAATTTGGCAGTTTTGTCTATGTAGAATTGGTTTTAGAGGATTGAATGATACAAGATTGAAGGGATGATGGAATCTTACTCAGTTTTGAAGAGCATCTGCAGCCAGAAAATATGTGGCAGGGTCAGATTCTCTGAAAGAAGGCCGCGGGATGTTACTGCATGACGTCATGGACGCAGGATTTGATGTTTGCTCAGCTGGGTTTAGTCTTGTTTTGGTCCAGTTTTCCTTGCTATGTCCCCATTTTTTCCTTTTAGAATGGGAATATCTATTCTGTGCCATTGTATTTTGGAATTGTGTACCTTGTTTTTAATTTATATGAGTTAAGCGATTGCCTTGAGTTTCAGATGAGCCTTAGACTTTGTATTTCTAAATATTTTTGTCATTTTCTTTGTCTTTTTGAGACAGGGTCTTCCTGCTAGCCCCAGTTGGCCTAGAACTTGCTATCTAGACCAGACTGGCCTTGAACTCACAGAGATCTGCCTGCCTCTGTCTCTCAAGTTCTGGGATTAAAGGCATGCGCTACCATGCCCTGCAGTTTTGTCATTTTTAAGGACTGTGAGAACTTTTGAAATTGGACTGAATAGATTTTTGCATTATGAGATGACCTTTGAGACCACGGGAAAAGAGATAGAGGGTTATAACTTAAATGATGTGCTTGGGTGTCAAGTTGATAAGGAATAGAGCTATGATTGTTAATATTATCAACTTGACAGTTTCTAGAATTACCCAGAAGATAAGCCTTCATGGGGGCTGGAGAAATGGTTCAGGGGTTAAGAGCACTGGCTGTTCCTGGAGAGGATCCAGATTCAATTCCCAGCATCCACATGGCAACTAACAACCATTTGTAACACCAGTTCCGGGGGATCTGACACCCTCTTCTGACGTCCTTGGGCTTTGCATTGCATGGGTGCACTTACATACATGCAGACAGTACACTCTTACACATAAAAAATGTTTTAAAAAATATAAGCCTTCAGGCACACTGGTGAGGGATTATTTAGATTAGGTTAGCCTCTAGGCAGGCCTATGAGAAACTATCTTGATCAGGTTATCTGAGGTAGGAAGATCCATCTTGAAGGAATACAGCACCATTCCCTGGGCTTGGGTCTTAGACTACATAGAAAGGAGTAATCCATTTGAATACAAGCATTTGTCATTTTCTGCTCTTGACCATGACACAGCTCAAATGCTGTGCAGCCTTGAATTTTTCTCTGCCAAATAAATAGCCCATTACTTAAAATTATTTTTAAATTATGTAGATGTGTGTGTCTGCATATCTGAGTTCAGTGTCCACAGAGGCCAGAAGAGTTGCAGGCAATTGTGAACTGCCTATTGTGGGTGCTGGGAACCAAGCTCAGATTCTCTGCAAGAGCTCTATGTGCTATTAACCCTTGAGCCATCTCTTCATTCTTAGTTCATTGTGTTTCTGAATTTGAGCTCACTCAGATTTTCAGAATATGGTAAAAACGTTGTCAGAGTTTTTTTTTTGGGGGGGGGTTGAGTATATCATGAATGGCCTATAGTCCAATTCCCATTAAAGTGCTTTTTTTCTCATCTGAAATCTTGTCACACAGACCTTTACTGTTCACATTTTATCAGATTCTGGTCTCCTGATCGCCCTGCAGAACAATTCATTAAGCGTTATTTACTACATCCTAGTGTTTCTCTATCATGTATCTCAAAACTCTTCTGAATTCCTCCAACAAACCACTTTGAAAGACCCAAGAACAACATATCACAGCATCAACTCCACTTACCTGGTATCCATTTACTGTGTTAGTTACTTTTGCATTGCAGTAACCAAAATACCTGACAAAAAGTTTAAGGCTTATGGATTCAGGAGCTCATAGTTAAGATATTGCCTTGAGTCTCAAATTCAGTGAATCATGGTGTGTAAGAACGGAAGGTCTTAGAGATACAGGAGTTTTGACAGAAAGTCTCATATCCTAGTATATCAGGAAGTATGGCTGGAGCAAAGGGCTAGATGTAGTCTTCAAAGATTTACCAGGAGTGATCTATTTCTGCCAGGTAAATCCTATATCTAAAGGTGTCTTAGCCTTCAAAAATATTACTCATAGCTGGGGAACAAGCACTCAAACACCAGTATATGGGAGTATTAGTACCATTCTCAGACTTAATTCTAGGCATCTTATTTATGGAGATACAAAAGGCCAGGATTGCTTCAAATGGCATGACCCAGAAATGAAAATAAAGATTCTTCACAAAAAATCTTATTCCTGGGAGAGAGCCAAACTCTGTTGCCATGTCATGCAAACTCATCTGTTATATGTGGAGCTCTGGACCATAATCTAAATAAGCTTCATTTGTTTTTCTTCCTAATCTCTAACCTATACATACCTTCAATGTTCTGAAGCCATCTGTACTCTCCTGTTTGACATGCTCTCACAATAGAAATCACTTGAATTTTCTTTAACTGCTGGGCTCACCTTTCTTACCACTTTTATGGATGACATTATTTCTTTGACATTTATACTTTTCACTAGATAGAAACAATAGTTATTGATCTGGTTCTCTGCAGGTGCCCAGTACACCCCACAGTGCCCATCATTTTGTGACAACTAAACAGTTTACCAATGCTGTTGTTGAAGGTTGTGAGAACCACCAAGAAGGAGGAGCTGGAGGCAGCACAGACAAAATCTTCTCCATGTGATTTGTTTCTCACACCCAATCTGCGCAAACAGATCTGTCTCTTGTCTCTTGTGAGGTAGGTGCCACAGAGTGCCTATTAAAACACTGTAGAGATGAATTTCCTAGTTGATGGATTTGGAGATGAGAGATGGGGAATTTCTATAGCTGGGGATAGACAAAGGTTTTGAATGTAGCAACAGAACTAATTTTACAGCATAGACTGTGTTTATCAAATCATCCTGCCAGTTCATCAGCAGAGACTGATGCTGAGAACTTCAATCCTGGTATACACTTGGACTTTGAGTTTGTCCAATTGTTTGTTTCTATTTTGAAAGAGATAAAACTTCAAACTTAAGGTACATGAATATGTACATCTCAATGAATATATAGTTATGCAACCTTCAATCAGATCAAGATACAGGAAAAATTTATAAACTTGTAAGGACCAGTCATGTATCCTATAAGCCATACTGTCCCTTCAAAAGATGCAATAGTTTTTTCCCCTATAGACCTCATCCTGAAAGATCAGCATTTTGAGTTGTGTGTCTTCTTGTCAGAGACCACCAGAACTTTTGTCATGTGGTGGATGATAGTAGTAAATCTGTCTATACATTAAAAAAGTCAATAGTAATGATGTGTGCCATCATTGTATAATGATTTTAGGATGGTTAGAAAATGTACCATCTGCATGTAAATATTCCAGAGAACTTATATGCCTTTATAGTTTAATCAACTAAAATGACTGTCAGGCCACGCTGTAACTTTCCTCTTTGTTCTCTACAGATTCATGACGTGGCCGTCTATTTATGGCCCGCTGACTCACTTACAATACCTGAGGAGCAATGCTTTCCTATTGCAGTGTCTCTCTGGTGCAATGGTCATCCCAGCCAATTTTGTTGGAATTTTTTCACTTAATCACATGGGCCATAGAATAAGCCAACTGCTTATCATGTCCTTATTTGGAATCTCCATTCTGGTCTTAATTTTTGTGCCTCAAGGTGAGGAAAAAAACACAGGATGAAGAAAAAATATTGCCTTCCCTTTTCTCAGGATTTCAGACCCACTTATGTGAAATCAGAATAAAATTCATTCAAAGAATTTTCTGTAACCGGTTTGGGCATTAAGGGCACATTCTTCTATGAAGGTTCTGGGAGAAGAGCCAAGTCAGTGAACTTTGGTCCATATAGATGAATGTCTATTACACCCAAGAAGTATCTGAAAATGGTACCATATATCCCCAAGTTTCTATTGGTCAGGATTGGATCACTCACTCATTGGTCAATTACAGTTTTTGTAGCAGGTGTGTAGAGACCATAGCTGATGGAAATCTGATAGAAAATGATCACAACATACTGCCGCTCCCTCTGTCCAGCTCTGTCTCATTACTCCAGCTTCTGTGACAATTTTTTCCACTTTGACTTCAATTATTTTTTAAAAATTATTTATTTAATAACCACATGATTGGAAGAAGCATTTCATTTCAGCGTTAACATATTCGATTACAATTTCCAGAGCAAATATGCATCCCTTTCAAAACTGGTTGTAAATTTTTAGGTTCACAGTTGAATTAATACAGTTATACAATATTGAACTCAGTATACACTCTATAAGACATAAAATTGAATGAGGTTTTATCCTTTAAAAAAGATCTCCATTTCATTTTAAAATATGCTGTTTCATACAGAAAACCTCATTTTTAATGCTACCAACGCTTAGATGTTTGCACATGCATCTCTAATCTCTATGTATCTGATTATTACTAGTCACAGTTGATTACTTCCTGAGATCCTTGGCGTCTGAGCATGGATATAAAGTCATCAGGTAGATTTCAATGGTAATGTTTTTCACATCTACTAATTATTGTTTTTTAATCATTTTTTTTTTAATTTTTTTTTTCATACAAAAGAATTCATTCCAAAGCAATTGACATTGAGACGTGTTCACATGCATTTCTAATCTCTATATACATGACTATCACTGGTCACAGTCGCCCACCTTCTGAGCTCCTCGGCATCTGAGCATGAATACAAACTCGTCAGATAGACAGCCTTCCTCTCCCACTAGAGGCTCCATTCTCTGCCATCCCTGTCACTGTCCACTGTGTTGTCAGCACCCTCATCCATTCCCCCTGTCTGCCCTTCTGGTAAATCTAGTCAGCCAGAGGTCCCTGTAAAGGAGGGTCAGCTGTTCCTCATCTACGGCAATCCATTGTCAGTATTCCTTTGGATAGAATTGGGGTCTGCTGTTCATTT
>NW_008341874.1:233844-237017 GCF_000622305.1 Nannospalax galili | reverse complement strand
TCAGGGGTCACATGGGCTTGGGAGGAGCCCCTGGCTCCTTTCTTTTACCAGTTCCATCTATGTGAAGATAAGTCAAAGGTCCTCCTTGACCATGTCTGGCTTCACTTGGAAGCATGAATGAAATGTTTCCTCTGAGTTGACCCTCCTCTTTGAAGACTGAACACTCGTTCAAGTCCATTTGGTGAGGTCTCCATGGCCTCCTTCATCAAGAGGATAGGTGATGCACCACAGTTACAGGACATTTTGAGAGATGCTCATAGTCCCCTGGAGCTTAGTCGACCTAGGAAGGCAAGGAGCAAAAACCCTCTGACCAAATTATTATAGACCTCAAAGTATGTCTGTTAAACACCCAATAAGGTTAGTTCCACCAGTCTGGTACTTTTAATTACCATGTGCTATGTAGATAAAGCTTGGGCAAAGACCAAATGTTCTCATATAAACCTTGCCTAGACATGTATTATATTCCTTGAGCTAGTTGTATGTATAATTTGTCAGTAGGTTGTTTGATTAATATAGTTCACTCTGGTTTTTTAAAAAATATTTTGTTCTTTTCTATGTGTATGTGTGTATTGCCTGCATGTAAGTGAGCACACCTGTGTCATACAATGTCCGCAGAGGACAGCAGAGGCTGTCAGATCCCCTGGAACTGGAGTTACGGACAGTTGTTAGCTGCCATGTGGGTGCTGAGATTTGAACCCGGGTCCTCTGAAAGAACAGTCCGTCTTCTTAACTGCTGAGCCATCTCTCCAGCCCTAGCCCTCTGTTTTTGTAAAATAAAGCTAGGCATTGTCTCTCACATTGTCTAATCCTTCCACCATGGTTTCCCCATTTAAAGTGCCCCCATTTTCCCCATTTCTCCCTTAATAATACTCTTCTCCTATGGTCCCACCTCCCTTTGAGCTCCTTCTTTCCCTTTATCCCCGAGGTTCCTTGTATAACCCTCCCTCCCCCTCCCCTTAAAATAACCCCATTTTTATCCATATCTCCCTTATTAACGCCTGTTTCCTACTGTTCTTCTCTTTCAGATTTATTCTTTTCCTTTACCTCCTTGGTTCCTTTCCATTATCCTGGTTCCTGTAGTTATGTCTGGATACATGCTCACTTATAAGGATTTGGTGCTAGGATCCCCATATGAGGGAGAACATACATCTTTTTTTTTTTTTTTCTGAGTCTGTGTTACTTCTAGTATAACAGTTTCTGGTTCCACCCATTTACCAGCAAATTTCATGATTTCATCTCTCTTTACTGCTGAGTAAAACTCCATCCTATCAATGAACCACATTTTCATTATCCACTTAGGTTGCTTCCCTCTCTTAGCTATTGTGAAAAGAGCAACAACAAACATGGATGTACAAGTGTCTCTGCAATAGGATGAGTTCTTTGGGTATATGCCAAGGAGTGGTATAACTGGGTCAAATGGTAGGCTCATTTTTAGTTTTCTAAGAGTTTTCCGTACTGCTTTCTATAGGGGTTGAACAAGTTTGCAATCCCACCAGCAGTGGATGAGCATTCCCTTTTCACCACATCCTCTCCAATATCTGTATGATTGGTCTTAGCCAGTCTGACTGGGGTATGATGCGATCTTAAAGTGGTTTTTAAAAAATTTTCATTTCCCTAATTATAATGAAGTTGAACACCTTTTAAGATGCTTCTTAGTCATCTTTATTTCTTCTTATGAGAACTCTCTGTTCAGCTCCTCAGCCTATCTTTTAATTGGGTCACTTCCTTTCTTGATTCTTTGTTTTGAGATCGCTATGTATTCTGGATGCTAAACCTCTGTCAGATGTGTTGCTGGTGAAGATTTTCTCCCATTCTGTGGGTTTTCTCTTCATTTACTTGGTTGCTTCTTTTATGTATAGCAGCCTTTTAGTTTAATGAGGTCCTATTTGTTAATTCTTGACCTTGTTTCCTGAGCAATTGATGTCTGGTTTAGAAAATCCTTTCCTACACCTGTATCTTGTAGGTTATTGCCAATGTTTTCTTCTAACAGTTTCAGAGTTTCAGGCTTTACCTTGAGGTCTTTGATCCACTTGGAGTTGACTTTTGTGCAGGGTGAAAGAGAGGGGTTTAGTTTAATTATTCTACAGGTGGAGATCCAGTTTTGCCAGCACCATTTGCTGAACATGCTATCTTTCCTCCAGTGTATGTTCTTGGCCCCTTTGTCAAATATCAGGTGGCTGAAATTGCATGTTCACGTACTTGGGTCTTCAATTTTGTCCCATTGATCTACAGGTATATTTTTGTGCCAATACCATGTTGTTTTTATGACTATAGCTCTGCAATACAGTTTAAAATCTGGTATAGTAATCCCCCCCAGCATTGTTCTTAGTGCTCAGGGTTGCTTTGGCTATCTGAGGTCTTTTGTGCTTCCATATAAATCTTAGGGTGTTTTTTTCCAATTCTGTGAAGAATGTCATGGGGATTTTGTTTGGCATTGTACTGAATCTATAAATGGCTTTTGGTAGGATGGTCATTTTTGCAATATTAATTCTTCCAATCCATGGGCATAGGAGGTCCTTCCATCTCCTGGTGACTTCCTCAGTATCTTTAATAATTTAAAATTTTCATTGTAGAGATCTTTGGTGTCTTTCATCATATTTATTCCAAGATATTTTAAGGGTTTTATTTTTATCTTTCTGAGACAGGGTCTCTGCTTGTTATTGGTATATAGAAAAGTTATAGACTTTTGTAGATTAATTTTGTAACCTGCCACTTTACTGAATGTGTTAATAATTTCTAGGAATTTTCTGGTGGATTTTTGGCATCTGTTAGATATAGTATCATATCGTCTGCAAAAAGGAATAATTTGATCTCTTTTCCAATTATTACTCCTTTAATGTTCTTCTCTTGTCTTATTGCTCTTGCAAGAGTCTTAAGCACTATGTTAAAGAGAAGTGGAGATAGTGGACAGCCTTGTCTGGTTCCTGATTTTAATGGGAATGCTTCCAGTTTTTCTCCATTTAGAATGATGTTGGCTGTGGGTTTGTTATATATGGCTTTAATTATGCTGAGGTATGTTCCCTCCAGTCCAATTCCCTCTAGGACTTTGAACATAAATGCATGTTGAATTTTGTCAAAGGCCTTTTTCTGCATTTGTGAGATGACCATGTGGTTCTTGTCCTTTGAGCCCATTTATATGATTTATCACATTTATTGACTTATGTATATTGAAC
>NW_008341874.1:231659-233344 GCF_000622305.1 Nannospalax galili | reverse complement strand
GTATTCCCTTATAATGTTCTGGATCTTTTTGGTGTCTGTTGTGATGTTCCCTCTTTCATCTATGATTTTGTTGATTTGGAGGTTCTCTTTCTTTTTTTTGGTTAACTGGGCTAGGGGTCTGTCATCTCGTTTATCTTTTCAAAGAACTAGCTCTTGGATTCGTTGATTCTTTGTATTGTTTTCTTTGTTTCTATTTCCTTAATTTCTGCCATGATTTTTGTTATTTCTTCTTGTCTGCTGGGTTTGGGTTTCATTTGTTGTTGCTTTTCAAGTGTATTGAGTTGCAATGTTAAGTCATTTATTTGTGTTCTTTCTGAGTTTTTAATGTAGGCACTTAAATCTATAAACTGCTGTCTGAGGACTACTTTCAACATGTCCCAGAGTTTTTGTTGTGTTGTATTGTCCTTTTCATTTAGTTCCAGGCATACTTGTTATTTCTTTCTTAGTTTCTCCTTTGACCCATTCATCATTCAGAGGTGTGTTGTTTAATCTCCATGTGTTCACATAGTTACTAGGGTTTCTTCCAGTGTTGATTTTAAGCTTTATTGCATGGTGGTCTGATAGAATGCATGGAATTATTTCAATCATTTTGTGTTTGTTGAGGTTTGTTTTGTGCCCCAGTATATGATTGATTTTGGAGAAAGTTCCATGGGGAGCTAAATAGACAGTATATTCTTTGGTGCTTGGGTGGAATATTCAGTAGATGTCTGTTAGGCCCATTTGATGTATGGTATTGTTTAATTCAGATGTCTCTCTGTTAATTCTCTGTCCTGTTGACCTATCTAATGGAGACAATAGGGTATTGAAGTCCCCTACTACTAATGAGTTGTGATTAATCTGGGTTTTAAAGTCCCGTAGTACTGTTTTTATGAAGTGTGCACCAGAGTTTGGTGAATATATGTTCATGATTGTAATACCTTCTTGGTCAATTGGTCCTTTGATCAGAATGAAGTGGCCTTCTTTATCTCTTCTGAAAAGTTTTAGTTTAAAGTCTATTTTGTCAGATTTTAGAATTGCAGTGCCTGCTTTTTTCTTAGTACCATTTGCTTGGTATATATTTTTTCTAACCTTTCACCTTAAGGTAGTGCCTGTCCTTGAAAGTGAGATGAGTTTCTTGCAGACAACAAAAGGATGGGCTTTGTTCCTTAATCCATTCAACTAGTCTGTGTCTTTTGACTGGGGAGTTTAGTCCATTGATATTTAAAGTTATTAATGAAAGATGTGTATTGGTTCCTGTCATTTTTATTTCTGTTCACATTCTTGGTGTAGCTGTTTCTTTCTGTAACCCCTTGGGTCTAGTCGTTCCTTTCTTCAGCTCTTTGTATTGCTTCAAGAATTCTCTGAAGGGGAGGTTTTGTGGACATGAATTCTTTCAGCCTATTTATGTCATGGAATATTTTTCTTTCCCCTTCAACTATGATAGACATTTTGGCTAGGTAAAGTAATCTGGGTGGGCATCTGTGGTCATTTAGAACTGGGAATACTTTGGTCCAGGCTCTTCTGGCTTTCACAGTCTTCACTGAAAAGTCAGCTGTAATTCTGATGGGTTTTTATTTATATGTGACTTGTTGTTTTTTCTTTTCCAGCTTTAAGTATTCTCTCTTTGGTCTGTACATTTAGTGTTTTTACTATGATATGTCATGGAGAGTTTCTTTTCTGATCCTGTCTATTTGGTGTTCTATGTG
>NW_008341874.1:214738-231050 GCF_000622305.1 Nannospalax galili | reverse complement strand
TTATTTTTATTTTATGTGTATGCATGTATTGCTTGCATGTAAGTAAGTGCACCCATGTTGTGCAATGCCAGCGGAGGACAGAAAAGCTGTTGATCCCATGGAACTGGAGTTATGGATAGTTGTCAGCCGCCATGTGGGTGCTGGGATTCGAATCTGGGTCTTCTGCAAGAACAACCAGTGTTCTTAACCACTGAGCCATCTCTCCAGCCCCAGAATTCACTGAATTCTTTTTATCATGTTTATAATCATTCTTGAGTTCCATGTCCTGTGTTATCTCTAGGGGGTTCTCATTGTAGTTTTCTAGAGGACTGTTGATACTTGGTGGAGATATATCATTTCTTTTTTTCTCTGTGACTTTGATATCTGGATTTCTTTTATAGTTTCTGATTCTCGTGTGAGACTCAAGCCTTTCTGTGCTGAGTTTAGGTCTGCTTCTTTTTGTAAACTCTATGTGCCTTTGTGGTTTATTTGTTGGCCATGAAAAGCTGTTTGGTCTAGGCTTCAGGTTCTCTCTTTTGATTTTATATTGGAGTTGCCAAATTGCTTTTGTCTTGCTGCTCAGGAGTTCCCACAGAGGTCCAAGTTGGATGAGGATCAGATGCTCTCAGGCTTTCTCCTAAGGTCTGGATCTCTCCAGAAAAGATGCTGGCCTCAGGAATTTGAGGGCTGGGCTAGCCTGGGAGCAGGGCCCAGGAAAGATTCTGGCTCCCAGGAACACAAAGGGACGTGAGGGTGAGAAGAAGCCTGAGGGCTCCTGAGGATTACTGGGAGGAATTGGGCTGGTCTGGATGCAAAGGATCAGGAAGCAGTGGGGATTCTGAGTTAAGAAGTCAGTCCACGGGTCTGGGGTGCCATGAGAAGAAATGGGCCAGTGCCCCTGCTAGGAGGAGAGATGGGGTGGGGGAGCTGGGAGGGTGAATGAGCCTGGGGGAGTCAAGGCGCAGTGGGTGCAGCAGCCAAACTTACCCAGGCAAGCTGCTGGCTCCAGGAAGCTGTGGGGCTCTAATTTATTTTCTAAACTCTGTGTAGGCACTCATGAGTCTCATATCATGTGGTTACAAATGTAACTTTAATTTGGAATATTATCTCACAAAAATAAGCATTACTTGTGTTGAGGTGCACAGAGATATGAGTAGATTAAGCATTACAAACACTAAATTGACCATTATCTAGTATACATGGACACAGGTAGTCGTTACTCTTGAATGCCAGCAATAATGTAAGGCTGTTGCTTTGCCTGAAGGCAGACTGCAAAGTTTGAGTCCCACATACTTATTTAATTGAGTAGAACACGGCTCTATGGAACTTTCCTTTAGTTCTTTCCAAAGCTGGACAGTTTTCCTAGCAGAATTCATTATTCTCGAATCTCAGCTTCCTCGGCACTTACAGGCCTTCTGTCCTTTCCCGATACTCTTCTGGAATACTGCCCACCAAGTGTGGACTTAAATTCCCCAATTACTTGAATGAGTTTATAGTGATTGCTAATTTCCCCCATGACACTCATATTTCCTACCTGAAGGGGAACTGAAACACTGACTAGAAAAAATAGGAATGAACTCCCCCTAGACTTGCCAAGCTCTCTACTTCTTAAGCAAATATCAGAGATGCAAGTGTATATATACACTGTTCAGAAACTTTTACTTTCCATAAACCAATTATGCAGATAGGCCATCTTTTTCAAGTTATTGGTTATTGAAGGAATTCTGCCTCTCTGAGGTTTCTCTACATTGTATTTTACACTTGCTCCCCCCCCCGAAGGATGTGTTCCATTTGTTATTTGGGGGATTCAAATTCCTGCACCCCAGGCTTCATGACTCTCCTTGGTCTTCCTCTTTCTAGAAATGCAGACCCTGCGCTTGGTTTTGGCAACTTTGGGAGGAGCAATTTCTTTTGCTTCTGCTGCTGGTGCTTTTGTGCATGCAAATGAACTACGCCCTACCATAATCAGGCACAGGACTTCAGGTTCACTGTCAAGTTAGAACATACTTCTCTCATTTCATTCACTCTTAATCTTTTTTGACATTTATTTTGATTTTGTGTGTGTATGTGTGTGTGTGTGTGTGTGTGTGTGTGTGTGTGTGTGTGTGTAGGCCAGAAGACAACTTTCAGGAGTTGATTCTTTCCTTACACTACATGGGTCTTGGGGTCATCAGGCTGGGTGGAAAGTGTCTTTACTCCCTGATCCATATTGCCAGCCCCTTAGCTTGTTCAAGCTTACTGAAGGAAGGGACAAAAGACTGAAAAGTTATTTAAAACAAGTTTACTTGAAGTTATCTTTTTGTTAGATACCAAGTCCGCTAATGTACAACGAATCAACATCTCATGTAATATTTGGAGCCACCAAAAAAGTAGGTACCATGAAAAACATCACTTTAAACTTTTAACTTTTTATCACTTGTTAAAAGTTAGCATAAGTAGTCAACTTCATTATAACCTTCGTACACATTCTATTTTTGTGGATCTGTCTCTCCTGTCCCTCCCCCCTTTGCTGGTTTCTTCAATCTCCCTAGTCACCCTCTTTCTTTCATGCCATTGATGCTCTGCTAACCTCTTCCTCACTCACAACTTTTCTTTCCCACTTTCTCTTTCTGCTTTAATGCCTATACCTATACCCCTACATGTATGCACATATGCATAAGCTGAAAATTAGAGGAAAGCATGTTATATTTACCAAACTAAATATATTATTGTGATAAACAAGTGTTTTTATGCTCTGACCTTGACAAAAGACACTATCAAATGAAACAGCAATCTGAAAAATAAGAAAAGAATTATCAGTGTCCTTATATCTAAAACCAGTGATTGGTTGCTGGTTTCCATAATTAATGAAAGATGCTAACTCACATATTTCAAGCACGCGTCCTTACAGCATTATTTTTATTACGGTTTATGCTCCAAGAGCAACAGCACTAGGAATCATCAGTGTTGCTGGTAGTATTGGGCAGCCTTGGCTCCCCTGTTTATGATCCTCACGACATATTCTGCATCCTTATCCTGGATCATCTACGGAGTCCTCCCCATCCTTGGTGGTCTTCTTGTCCTTCTCCTTCCTGAAACCAGGAATCAGCCTCTGCCTGACTGCATCCAAGATGTGGAAAATGAGTGAGTAAAAGCTCTCCCTGCCCCTTAAGGGAGCTGGAGGCTAAGGGTCTGGGACAAGGAAGGCAAAACAGCTGTCTGTCTCCCAAGGCATTGTCTCCCAGGCTGGCTGACAACTATTTTTTTTTTTAACACTTGTGATCATTGTGTTTGGTTTAGAAACCCTTTGTACATTCTTTTATGCAGTGGTGCTGCTAAAATTACTTCTGGGAGGTGTGCGTGGCATCCCTACCCCTCCTCCCACTGTCCTTATGACAAAACTATAATTTCTCCAAACTACAGTTTGGGGAACCAGAGAGTTTATGGGCTTCCATACAGATCAATGGGTGACGGGGTTACTTACAGAAGTGTGGGCCTGGGGGGCTCCCCTCTACATTGCCACAGGGACCCTGTGACCTCCTGGTGGCTGCCCACGATGGCAAAGGCCACCCTCTCTCCATAGTTTCCCCTGCCCCTACCCCTTAGTTCCTCCCTCAAGTACCACTCAGGCCAGCTGGTTGGATGGAAGGCATGACTGACTCTCTCTGTCCCTCCCCTCCTACGGAAAGTGCGTTTGTGGAGCAAGTGGGTGAATCCCAGCTTGAGAAGAAGGTATCTGTCCACTGTTTGCCAGTCTAGCTTGTCAGGTGGAGGACAAGTCCATACAACAAATGGTTTCAGATGTGTCTGGAAAGTCTCTAGATCACAAATTTCTCTACCCAGGTTCACCATGAGATGTAGTGGTAAATAAGACAAAAGTATGTGTCTTTTGTCCTCTCTGATCTAGCACAGAAAACATATCCTTGATAATATTCACAAACCTGTGCAAACATCCTTGAGACCCTGTTACCCCTTAGTATAGTAAGTGCTGGTCATCTGTCTGAAACTGACATTTTCTATAGTCTTGGTTATGCAATGGTCACTGAATTACTTAGGGGAGGTTACATACAAGACTAAGCACCTGCCACAGATGACAAGGTATCTGAAGAAGGGCTCTTGTGTTCGCTGTGAAATTCATACCCTCTTGCTTTCACTAGGAATGAAAGTGTTCATGGCAGAGAAGAATGGAATGACCAGCAAAGGGATAATAAAATGGAAAAGAATGGGCAGGCTTTAACATTTTTGGTTTATTTACTACATTTCTTTATCCCCCAAACCCTACTTGGAGAATGGCACGATAACTAAGGGAAAAAGTATCAAAGCTGACTCACAGAGGTTTCCAGGGAGGTTGATATTTTATTTCCCAAGATTCAGTCAAATCTTTTGGTAGGAATCATGGCTTTCCCCAAAGCTAATGGGTGCAGGACTAGCTTGCTCTAAAGAATGCAGGGGATACCTTTTTCCTCCATGTCCTTTCAGGTTCATGGTGATATGTTTATGGTGTTTGCTATATGTGTTACAGGGGGAAAGGCTCAAGAGAGGCAAAACAAGGAGGCGCTTTCCTCAAAGTGACATAATTTTAAGAAACTCCAGGAACTGGAATCTGATCAAGGAGCAAGATAAAGAGAAATATCACTCATATTATGATGATCCAGGATCATTCTTGGATAGTTACACAACTTTTTCAACAGAAAACAATATAATATAAACTTTGGATTAAATTAAAAATTGTCACACTAAATTACTACATGTATAACACTATGATTAATTCCAGTAACATATTTGAAGAATGCCATAAAACATTGCAATAAATTTTGACAGTATTTCTGTAACAGGTATGCATCAGGTTTCTGGATAGGATGTGGCTTAGCGTTCATCCCATTGTGCCATAACACCTGAGAAAATTCAAGGCTGAGAGCTTTATTATGGCTCACAGTTTCATTAGTTTCAGTCTATGCCCACTTGGATCTATTACTTCAAAGTTAGTGTGAGACAGTACACGATGGCTGAAGGGTATCCTGGAGGAAGATGGCTCATTTCATGGTGGCCAAGAAGGTGGGTATGAGGAGGGAGGGAGGGAAGAAAGGAGGGAAGAGAGACACATAGGAAGAGAGAGAGAGGCAGAGATGGAGATGGGGAGAGAAGGAGAAAAAAGAGGGAGAGAGGAGGGGAAAGAGGACGGAAGAAGAGAAGGAGGTGGGAGAGAACAGAGAAGAGAAATAGGATGAGGCCAAGAACAAAGGCATGCTCCGTTAACATTTCTCCACATAGGCCGCACCTGCAAAAATTTTTACTTCCCTTGCAATAGTGCCAACAGCAGGAAAAAACATCCTTCAACAGATGAAACTTTGAGATATTCTGGAGCTAAACTGTAATGAGAAGGTAGACTAACTAAAAAGCCTAGCTATGGGAATGGAGAGATGCTTCAGTGGTTAAGAGCACTGGCTGTTCTTGCAGAGGTTGACATCTCAGCATCCACATGTTGGCTAATAAATGTCTATAACTCCAGTTACAGGGGATCCCACACCCTCTTCTGGACTCCGTGGGCATTGCATACATGAAGTGTACTTATTTGCATGCCAAACTCTCATACACATAAAATTAATTAAAACTAGTCACTTCCATAGTTTATGGGGAAAATGTTTGGTGGACTAGCAATAATCAACAAACCATACTTTTGACAAAACTTAAAAGATAGTTCAAGTTTATCTAAAGATCAATGATTATGCGTAAGGTTGCTTTCTCTTAGTATATTAAAAAATACATTAGATAAAATATTTGTAGAAAAGATGTATGTTCCTCATAGTTTCAGAGGTTTCAGTCCATGGTTGCATGGTCCATTACCTTGTCCTGTGATGGGGCAGAACAGCACAATGGACAGGCTGGACACAGTTGAGTGCTAACTTCACAGTGGTCATAAATAAAGAGGAAAGTACCAGATTCCCAATACCTTCTCAAAGACCTCAACACCAGTCTGGTTTCCACCACAGCCCAATAGTGTCACCTGTGGGCAAACACTTTGTGGACACCCCTAATCCAGATGGTAACATTCCATGCCTGAGCCCTCCCTGGGTGGGTATAGTTTAATACAGGAGTTCTGTCCAAGGACCCGTACTCTGCAGATTCTTACTTTCTACACTTTGATCGTTTGTGGTCTTTTGTGTTCATTGTCCTCTGTTGAATGAGGGAGCTTTGTTTATGAGGGCTGAGGGATGTTCTCTCTACCCCCTGTTCTGCTATGTTCTGTGAGCCTCAGGTGGAGAGGTTTCATTGTAGTTGTGTCACTTACAGTTTGCGTTTCACAGACACTTATTCTCTGTGTGTGACCAGTTGTGGAACATTGCAAAAGAAGCTTCTTTGATGAGTGGTGACTGGCACACTTGTCTGTAAATATAAAGATCCATATTTGTCAAGGGATGTGACAGTCTTAGGGTTTTCTCTAATGTCTATGACCTCTCCAGTCATGTGTGTTTGGTTAGGTGTACAGTACCACACATGAGTTTCCTCCCACTGAGTGGGCTTTAAGCTCAATTAGGTAGCTGTTGATCACCTCCAAGATAAAAGTGCTACTATTGCACCAATATCATTTGCTGTGCTGGTCATTGTTGTGGTTATTGGGCCCTAAAGCTGGAGTTGGACCATTGATTGATGTTCTCCCTTAGCAGCTTGCATAGTGTCCTCTCAAACTAGCCTTCACGGAGGTGACTTCTAGGTCACTTTCAGCTCCATTGGTCCAAGAGGGACACATTTTTTTCAACTGTGTAGCCACCAATAAATTTCTTATGCTCCAGTAAATAGCCCCCTAATCAGTCACAAGCAGGCAACCCAAATTAAACTCAGTTGGTCTACTTTCTACCCCTTGTCCTACTGTTTCATGAGTCGTAGGAGTATAGGTTCCACTGTCCATATGACACTTAGGGTTGGGCATCTCTTAGACACATATTCTTTGTGTGTGATCAGTTGCGGAACGCTGTAAGTCAGTGAAACTTTCTCATGTAAGAGTCTGAGGCACAGAGAAAGCCACAAATGGCCAAGGTGTGGAGAACAAGAGACTGCAGAGTGCGTATCCCTGGATAGGACTTCTATATTAAAACTTACCCACTCATGGCTCAGGGATCAGTGCAAAAGAGATGCCGGAAAGATTGTAAGAACCAGGGTTGGTGCGTAAACACAGGGAAACAGAAACAGTCTTCTAGGCCTTGGGGAACTTGTTCATATGAACTTTCAGCAATGGTGATAGCACGCACAAGACCCATACTCACTCAGTCAGACAAAAACCCATCACAGAACTTCAAAAGTTGGAAGCAGGCCCCAACCTAACCAAGGAACTTTTGGCAACTGATTACTTCTGGGTGAGGGAGAGTTGATATCTCAGGAAGTGACTCTAGATAGGCTGAATAGAATCCTGTGGATGAACTTGCACTGAGGGACATCTGGGTATAAAAGCTTGACTCAGTAGGTCTTAACATATATGACAGAATGCATGAAATCTGGTGGGGGGATATAGAGGGATATGAATGGGGCAGAGGGCCTAAATGTGATTAAGCTTTATTATATGAAATACACAAAAATGCAATGAAAATATACATTAAAAATAAACTCAGTTGGTCATAAAAACATGAAAGTAGAAGGGGATTTTTAGGAAGAAGGGACTCCATTGGGAGCAGGAAGGTGGTAAGGGGGTGAGTATGATCAAAATACATTGTTCACAGGTATGAAATTGTCAAGGAATGAATAAAAAATAAAGATAAAAGAGGGAATCATCTAAAAGCTGAATTGCACGAATGCTAGGAAATTGCCCCAATCCCGGCTGCACTGTCACACACCATGTCGCTATGAACCCAAAGTGACATTCTTTAGAATGCTCACATTCACAGAAACTCAAGAACCCCTTCCTTACATACGTCCCGGTCTTCATGACATTCTCAGCAATCTGAGTGCTTTAGAACTCACCTTTACTTTCCATCATTACCTCTTTACCCACCCTCACCAACAATATTCTTTCAAGAAAGGAACTTCCCATTTCTCACAATAGTTCATGGGAGATCACTTGGTAAGAAATCTGATGGTTTCCCCAACTTTGAGAGGCCAGGATGAATGAACAGCTGGGGATGTCCTTGCATACCGACTAGTCAACATCTCTGCCTTAACATGAGAAACCACATGATTTGGTGGGAAGGGCATCTCAAGCCCTTTGTTTCTCCCGACTTTCTAGGGTTGAGCCATCAGTTACTAGAACATTTACAGTTTGCTCCTTCTTTTCCTTGATGGACTTCTTAGGTATTGGTGTTGATACAGGAAGATGAAAGAGGAGAGGCACATCTTCTCTGTGACCTCTCAGGAGGTCAGGCAGGAGCTACAGCAGAAACCGTGGAGGAATGCTGCTTACTGATTTGCTCATCCTGGCCTGCTCAGTTACTTTCCCCTTTTCTTTCTTTTTAAAAATGAAATGACATTTTATTTATTTTTTGTATATTTTTATTGAACTGTTGTACATCTTAATCGTCCTTATACCACCTTCCACATTGGCACCTCCCATAGACTCCCCCCCCACTGGATTTCATGCATCCTGTCATTTGTGTTAAGGTCTATCAAGTCAAGTTAGTGTCCCCAGATGTCCCTCAGTGAAAGTTCATCCACTGGGGTCTAGTCAGCCTATCTAGAGTCCTTCTCTTTAAGAAGGTCAGCTCTCTCTCACCCGGTAGTAATCGGCTTCCAATAGTTCTTTGGCTAAAGTTGGGGCCTGTTGCCCATTTCCCCAATTCTATGCTGGGTTTTTGCTGCTTGAGTTTGCATGGGTCTTTTGTATGCTGACACCATTGCTGTAGCTTCATATGAGCAAGGGCACAGGAGTCTGTAAGACTCTTATTTCATGTGGTCATTTACCTCCTCCTCTGGCTCTTACAATCTTTCTGCCCCCTCTTTCATAATGGTGCCTGAGCCCTGGGTGAGTGAAATTTAATATAGGAGTCCTGTCAGGGACCCACACTCTGTAGAATCTTATTCTCTATACTTTGCCCATTTGGGGCCTTTTGTGTTCATTGCCTTCTTTTGCATGAGGGAACTTCCTTGTTGAGAACTGAAAGATGCATTAGTATCCTCTCTACCCCTTGTTCCTCTATGTTCTGTGAGCTTTAGGTGTAGAGGTTCCATTATAGATATGTCACTTAGGGTTGGGCTTCTCACAGACACTTATTCTCTCTGTGTGGCCAGGGGTGGAACTCTGTAATAGTTTCCGTCTGTTGCAAAACAAACTACATTGATGAGTGGTGACTGGCATAGCTGTTGATATAAATACAGGGATCCATATTTAGCCCACAGGAAGAAATTACGTTTGTCTAGGAATGTGACAGCCTTAGTGTTTTCTCTAAGATTTATGACCTCTCCAGCCATGTGTATTTGGCTATATTTACAGTAGAACACATGAGTTCCCTCCCGTTGAGTGGACTTTCAGTCCAGTTAGGTAGCTGTTGCTAACCCCTAAGATAAAAGTGCCGCTGTTGTACCAACATCGTTTATTTTTTCGTCATTTTGCTTTTTCACATTGTAATTTTTTTGGTGTGGCTTTGGCACATAGATTTCTTTTGTTGCTTGTGATTCTGGTATGAAACTCAAACTTTCCTTTTTTGAGTTGAAGTCTGATTCTGTTTGGATTATTGATGAATCTTGATTGTTTTTTGATTGAGTATGAAAAGCTGGTTGGCCCAGGCTTCATGTTCTTTCTTTTGATTTTTACATCGGAGGGACCAGATGACTCCAGTCGGGATACTCAGGAGCCCTCCAGGAGGGTGAAGCAGCCTTGGCTAGTTAGGAGCATTTCAGAAGCCTCAGATGGGTAGCACCAAGATCCAAGGAGAGGAGAAGGGAGATGGAAAGGTTGGCCCTTACTAGCCAGCAGGGAAGCCTGGCCCTGGGGCAGTAGGAGGGACTACATGTGGTCCCAAAGTAGGGGAATAAGCATGACATGATTTGGGAGTCTCACCATGCAGAGGACAAGTCAGACACTCTTAGGGAGTCTCCAAAGGTCTGGGCCCCTACTAGCCAGCAGGGACGCCTGGTCCTGGGGCCTCACCTACCTTTCTTATACAGTCCAGGCCTACATGCCCAGGGACAACACCACCCACAGCGAGCTAGTTCTTCCTGCATCAATTACTATTAAGAAAATACTTCACAGATGGCCACAGGCCAATCTGATGGAGGAAATTCCTCAACTAGTTTATTCCTATAGTGTGTGTCAAGTTGACAAAAGCTAAGCAGCACAACTGACCCCTTGTCAACTCGACACACAAATACATCACTATTAAACCATAATATTTCTTTACTTGCTTATCCCTCAAAACTCATGTTAATATTATAAAATATAGCCCAACCTTTAAAGTTCCACAGTATTTAGATTTCCAACAATTTAAAATCCAAATTCTTTTTAAAAATACAAATTTCTGGGGCTGGAGAGATGGCTCAGCAGTTAAGAACAGTGGCTGTTCTTGCAGAAGACCCGGGTTCAAATCCCAGCGTGGGCATTGCATGACACGGATGCACTTATCTACATGCAGACAATACACATATACACATAAAATAAAAATAATAAAATATTAAAAAATACAAATTCTCTTACTTATGGACTCCTTTAAAATAAAAAAAAAAACAGGTTGAATACTTTCTTATTTTAGAGGGGAAGAACTGGGTACACTTAAGCAAAACCAAAGTTCAGCAGTGTAGCTCAGTGTCTGACATCTGGGATGAACTCACAATTTCTGGGCTCCAAGGCTCGAGCAGCACCACTTCTCTGGCCCTGCCATTCACAGCACCCACAGTTTGTCAAGTAGGTTCGATATGTCTCCACCCCATACCTGTCACTGACCTTCCTGGTCATCCTATGGTTCTGACATCTCCAACATGCTGGCATCTCTACTGAAACTGAGGTTGCACTTTCACCAGTAGCCTCTCCTGGACTCACGTAGTACCAAGCCTCAGATTCTCTCTAAGACCCCATTCAATCCTGGGGTTTCCACTGCAACTAAAGCCACAACTTCACTAGTGACCTCTCCTGGCTAAGTCTGATTGCTTAGTGACTGCTAAGCCTGAGCTCTTCTCCATGACCCCTTCATCCCTTTAATGACCTTAATTCCCACATCAAAAAACACAGACTAGCAGATTGAGTTAATAGCAATCTATTTGTTGTATACAAGAAACCTCACTATAAAAGACACATCCTACCTTAGGGCAAAAGCAAAACATATTCCTTGGAACTAGGAAGTAAGCAGGAGTAACTTTTCTAATATCTGACAAAATAGACTTTAAACCAGAACTCATCAGAATAGAAAAGAAGGCCAGTTCATACCGATTAAGGGAACATCAAATCAAGGTACCAATACAGTTCTAAACACATATGCACCAAACATGATTGCACCTAATGTCATAAAACAAATACTATTCCAGTCCTATATTAGCTACGGCACAGTAATATTGGGAGACTTCAATACTCTACTGTGATTACTCAACAAAGCATCTAGATCTGTCAGCACAAAATATAAACAGAGAAACATCTAGGTTAAACTAAATCATAGATCAAATGGACTTAACATATTCCATTCCAGCACTGAAGAACACACATTTTTTTTAAGCAGCCCACAGAATTTTCTCTAAAATCAATCACATATTTGGACACAAAGAAAGTCTTAACAAGTACGGCAAATAATTGAAATATTTGCTTGTGTTCTGTCTGATCACAATGGAATAAAACTGCAAATCAGAAATAAATTAGGAAATTTCAAGAAATGCTGGGTGTGGTGGTGCATGTTTTTAATCCCAGCACTTAGGAAGCAGAGGCAGGTGGATATCTTTGAGTTTGGGCTACAGAGGGAAAAGAAAAGAAAAGAAAAATCTACTGGATACAATGAAAGCAGTCTTAAGGGGGAAGTTTGTAGCTCTAACTGCCTACATTGACAAATCAGAGATATCATAAGTACATAATTAAAACATTTTATATATTTTAAATTTTATATGTATCAATGTATTGCCTGCATGTGTATAAGTGCACCTGTGCCATGCAATGCCCTTGAGGGTCAGAAGAGGGTGTGGGGTCCACTGGAACTGGAGTTATGGACGGTTGTTGGTTGTCATGTGGGTGCTGGGAACCGAACTGGGGTCCTTTGCAAGAGCAGCCAATGCTATTAACTGCTGAGCCACCTCTTTAGCCCCTTAAATAAATAATTTAATGATATACTTCATGGACCTGGAAAAAGAAGAACAAGCCAAATTACAAATCAGTAGATGGAAAGAAATAGGATCAGAGCAGAAATTAATGAAATAGAGTTGAAAATAAAAACAGAATCAATGAAATAGCTGGTTTTTGAAAAGACAAAGGCAAGCTTGAAAGATCCTTAGAAAAAATAACCATGAAAAGAGAGAGAAGTCTCAAATTAGTCAAGTTAGAGATGAAAAGAGTGTCATTACAACAGATACTAATGAAATTCAGAAATATCTAGGACATACCTTAAAAGCATATGTTCCACTGATTTGGAAATCTATAAAAATGAATGAATTCTTTCCAAGAATTGCCATGGTGGTGCATTCCTTTAATCACAGCACTTGGGAGACAGAGGTGGGTAGATCTCTGTGAGTTCAAAGCCAGCCTGGTCTACATAGCCAGTTCCAGGCCAGGCAGGACTACATAGTGAGGATAAGTATTTAGAATACAGTTAGAAATTTATTTAGGAAAACGACAGTAGTAGGCTCTCCTCTTGGGTCTATGACCTCTTCAGTCACAGGTAGTTGGTGAGGTTTACAGTGCGAAGTGTGAATTTCCCCCGACTGAGTGTGCCTTAAGTCCAGTTAGATGGCTGTTGGCTGTCCTCAAGATAAAAGTGCTGCGATTGCACTACTGGGGATATCTTTCTAGGCTGGCCATTGTTGTGATTCATAGTCTTGACAAGCTGAGTAGTACTATTGATTGCTTTTCTCCCTTGGCTGCTTGCATAGCACCTTCTGATACTATGAGAGCTAGTCCTTAGGGAGAAGGCTTCCAGGTCAGTTCCAACTTGAGTCCAAGTCCTGTGTCTGAAGTGTGTAGTGTCTTCGGCAATAGGGTCTTGCCTTCAAGTTCTGGGAACCAACCAAGCTCAATGGCATAGCCTATAGTGTTTTGAGAATGTCTTGGACCCCCCCTGACCAACAACTGGAGGGGAGGTGTCCCGTGCCTAGTGCTAAGGTTTTTGTTAGATAGTCTATAGTTCTTGGAGACAGCAGATATCTCAGAGCATATCCAAGTATGGCATGATTTAAATTTAAATTATGTATGTGTGTACAAATATACACTATGCATGCTTTTTAAGTAGCTTATACAATAATATATTTGCTAATGGCTTTTTCAAACATTCTTAGTGTTAATTATCCGTCCTTCATTTCCCTCTGTAACTTCCTCAGTTAAATCGAGGAAGGCACTAGAAGACGGAAAGACCTCTCATGTTCACGGATCACCAGAATCAAAAATATAAAAGTGACCATCCAATCAAAAGCAATTTATATATTCAATGAAATCACAATCAAAACCTCCATGTAAGTCTTCATTAAAGCAGGAAGAAACCATTCTAATAGTCATATGGAAGCAAGAAAAGCTCCTGAAAACCCAAAGCAATCCTGAGCAAAAAGAACAATGCTGGAGGATTTACCACACCAGATTTCATGCTATATTACAGAGTTATGGTGAAAAAAATCCGAACGTTACTGGCACAAAAACAGACACGTAGATCAATGGAACAAAGTGAAGACTCAAACATGACTGCACATAATTAAGCCTTCTGGTGCTTGACAAAGATGCCAATGATACACACTGTAGGAAAGGCAGGATCTTTAGTATATGGTGCTGGGATAACTGGGTATTCACACATAGAAGACTGAAATTCGACCCATATCGATCATCCTGCACAAAATTCACCTTCAAATGGCTCAAGGACCTCAGTGTGAAATCTGAAATTCTGAAACTATTAGAAGAGAACTGGCACTACTGTATAAGGTAGAGAAGATAAACAGGCGGTACCCTAAAAGATATATGTTCAGGATAAGACTTTCCTAACAGGACTCCACTTTCTAAGGAACTAATGCCAACCATTGACAAATGGAACTCATAAAGCTAAAAAACTTCTGTACAGCAAAGGAAACAATTAATTTCATGAAGAGGAAATATAGAGAGTGAGAATCTTTGTCAGCTGTATACCCAATAGAGGATTAATATCTACAATACACAAATAAATAAAAAAACTCAATCAGGAGCCCAAACCCTGTTCTCCATCTAGCCTTGGACACAGGCCTGCTTTTGCTCTTTGTGCCCCAGATCTCTAGACTGCTCTTTTAGTCCAGACCTGCCCACTGAATCCTGATCCTTGCACTTACATCAGCTCAATTTTCCAGTCGTTTGTTAGAGCCTTCACAGGGTGTTCCCACCCCACCTTGCCTTTGGATTCCTGAGACCAGCCTTCTGGTCCCTGAGACCAGACCCTAGCTGTCCCCACTCCCACCTTGCCTTAGATTCCTGAGACCAGTCTTCTTCCCTCACTAGTATGATAGCCCCTTCACAGGCTGTCCTCAACCTCACCTTGCCTTGGATTACTGAAACCAGACTTCTACCCTTTCTACCTACTACCCTGACCTGTCTACTACTGAAACCAGCCTAATACCCTGCAAGAACCTGAAGCACACACCAACTAACCTGTCATACCTGAGCAAAAAGCAACCCAGCTACAGCAACAATATAAACAGAACCAAAACTCAAACAAAGGAAGCATAGAATTTCCTGTTAGACACACAACCAACAAAAGACATCAATATACCCAAACAGCATTGTAAAAACGCACTTAATGTGAAAAACCAAAAGAATATGTCCCCAACAAAATCTACTAGTCCTTCAGAATTGCACTATAATGAGAATCACCCTGAGGAAGCCCACAATGCAGAATTTAAGAGAACAATCATAAACACGATCAAAGAACTTAAAGAAAACAAAAACAAGTCAAAGAACTCGAAGACTTTTATGATGAAAGCTCAATAACATACACATATGAAGCTTAATGAACCTGTTAAAAACAATTCAGAGCTTGAAAAGTGAATTCACAAGAGATACAAATACTGAAGAAACGCAAACTGAATTGAACACAGAATTGAAAAACTCAATAAGCCAATTGGAAACAACAGGAGGAAGCCTCACAAACAGAATGACTGAACCAGAATATAGAATATTAAGACTAGATGACAAAGATGAAGATCTGAACTCCTTAAACAAAGACTACGGAAAATTAAAAAAAAACACAACAACACAGGAATGGAATATGTAGGAAATATGGGATAACATGAAAAGACCAAATCTATGCATCATAGGCATACAGGAAGAAGAATCTCAGGCCAATGGCATTGACCAGATCATCAACAGGATTATAGAAGAAAACTTCCCTAAATTAAGGAAAGACTCACCTATAGAGTCAAGAAGCACGTAGAAGACCAATTAGACATGACCAGAACAGAAACTCTCCACAGAATATCATAGTAAAAACACTGAATATACAGAACAAAGAGAGGGCACCAAAAGCTGCTAGTGCAAAACAAGTTACATATAAAGGAAAACCCATCAAAATTACAGCTGACTTTTTAGTACAAACTGTGAAAGCCAGAAGAGCTTGGAACAAAATATTCCCAGCTCTAAACAGCCACGGATGCCAACCCTGAATATTATATTCAGAAAAACTATCAAGGTTGAAGGGGAACAGAAAATTTTCCATGGCACAAAAAGGCTGAAGGAATTCATGTCCACCAAACCAGCCCTACAGAGAATACTCAAAGCATTACAAAGGACTGCAGATAGGAATGAGTATACCCAGGTTACGGGAAAAACAAAAAAACAAACAAACAAAATCAAAGGAAGGTATAATGACAGAAGCACAAAATAGGACCAAGAACACAAACCAATGAAAATGACAGTATCCGATACACATCATTAAATAACAACTCTAAATATCAATGGGCTCAGTTCCCCAGTCAAAAGACACAGGCTAGTGGAATGGATCAAGAAAGAAAATCCACCTCTTTTTTTTTTTTTTTTTTGGTCTTTTTGAGACAGGGTCTCCCTGTAGCCCCAGCTGTCCTGGAACTCACTATGTAGACCAGGCTGGCCTTGAACTCACAGCGATCCGCCTGCCTCTGCCTCCTGAGTGCTGCTGGGACTAAAGGCATGCGCCACCATGGCCGGCTGAAAATGCACCTTTTTGACCCCATCTATCCTCATGATGTGGACACTGGCCCATTTCTTCTCTTGGCACCCTGGATGCCAACCCTGAATATTATATTCAGAAAAACTATCAAGGTC
>NW_008341874.1:211841-213975 GCF_000622305.1 Nannospalax galili | reverse complement strand
AAGAGCTGGAAATATTGAAAACTACTCAGGATGAAATGAAGAAGGAAGTGAAACACTCAGTAAGGCAATTAGAAATGAAAGGAGAAAGCCTCACAAATAGGATGAATGAAATGGAAAACAGAATATCAAGGCTGGAAGATAAAGTAGATGATTAGACCACTCAAGCAAAGATAAAGAAAAATTTAAGAAAACACAAGAATGGAATATGCAGGAATTGTATGACACCATAAAGAGACCAAGTTTACGTATCATAGACATAGAGGAAGAAGAACCTCAGCATAATGGTTTGGACCAGATCTTCACAAGATTGTAGATGAAAACTTCCCCAAATTAAAGAAGGACATCCCCATACAAATACAAGAAGCACATAGCACACCAAAGAGATGGGACCAGAAAAGAAACTCTCCATGGTACATCATAGCAAAAACACTAAATGTATAGAACAAAGAGAGAATACTGAAAGCTGCAAGAAAAAAACAAGTCACATATAAAGGAAGGCCCATCAGAAATACAGCTGACTTTTCAGTGCAAACTATGAAAGCCAGAAGAGCCTAGACCAAAGTATTCCCAGTTCTAAATGACTACAGATAACAACCCAGATTACTATACCCAGCCAAAATGTTTATTATAGTCAAAGGGGAAAGAAAAATATTCCATGACACGAATATGCTGAAAGAATTCATGTCCACAAAACCAGCCCTTCAGAGAGTTCTTGAAGCAATACCAAGAGCGGAAGAAAGGAATGACTATATCTAATGGGTTGCAGAAAGAAACGTAATGAAGGTATAACTGTGGAAATGTGCAGCTACACCAAGAATGTGAACAGAAATAAAAAAGACAGGAATCAGTACACATCTTTCATTAATAACTTTAAATATCAATGGACTAAACTCCCCAGTCAAAAGACACAGACTAGTTGAATGGATTAAGAAAAGAAACCCATCTTTTTGTTGTCTGCAAGAAACCCATCTCACTTTCAAGGACAGGCAGTACCTTAAGGTGAAAGGATGGAAAATATATTCCAAACAAATGGTACTAAGAAAAAAGCAGGAGTTGCAATTTTAATATCTGACAAAATAGATTTCAAACTAAAACTAATCAGAAGAGATAAAGAGGGCCACTTCATTCTGATCAAAGCACCACCAAGAAGATATTACAATCATGAACATACATTCACCAAACTATGATGCACCCAACTTCATAAAAACAGTATTACATGACTTTAAGACCCAGATTAATCACAACTCATTAATAGTAGGGGACTTCAATATCCCATTGTCTCCATTAGCTAGGTCAACAGGACAGAGAATTAACACAGAGACACCTGAATTAAACAATACCATACATCAAATGGGCCTAACAGACTGAATATTCCACCCAAGCACCAAGGAATATACTTTCTATTCAGCGACCCATGGAACTTTCTCCAAAATCAACCACATACTGGGGCACAAAACAAGCCTCAATAAATACAAAAAGATTGAAAAAATTGCAGGGATTCTTTCAGACTACAGTGCAATAAAGCTTAAAATCAGCATTGGAAGAAACCCTAATGACTACATGAACACATGGAGATTAAACAACACATTTCTGAATGATGAATGGGTCAAAGAAGAAATTAAGAAAGAAATAAAAGTATGCCTGGAACTAAATGAAAAGGACAATACAACACAACAAAACCTATGGGACATATTGAAAGCAGTCTTAGAGGGAAGTTTATAGCTTTAAGCGCCTACATTAAAAAAATCAGAAAGAACACAAATAAACGACTTAACATTGCAACTCAATACACTTGAAAAGCAACAACAAATGAAACCCAAACCCAACAGACAAGAAGAAATAACAAAAATCAGAGAAGAAATTAATGAAATAAAACAAAGAAAACAATACAAAGAATCAACGAATCCAGTTGCTGGATCTTTGAAAAGATAAACAAGATTGACAGACCCTTAGCTCAGTTAACCAAAAGAAAGAAAGAGCATCAACAAATCAACAAAATTGAAGGTGAAAGGGGAAACATCACAACAGACACCAAAGAGATCCAGAACATTATATTTCAAAGATGCAGGGTTGGTTCAACATACGTAAGTCAATAAATGTCATAAATCATATAAATGGACTCAAAGACAAGAAC
>NW_008341874.1:208481-211142 GCF_000622305.1 Nannospalax galili | reverse complement strand
GCAGGTTACAAAAGTACCCTACAAAAGCCTATAGCCTTTCCATATGCCAATAACAAGCAATCAGAGAAAGAGCACATGGAAACACTCCCCCTTCATAATAGCTGCAATAAAATAAAATATCTTGGAATAAACCTGACCAAAGACATTAAAGACCTCTACAATGAAAAATTTAAATCTTTAAAGAAAGAGACTGAGGAAGACACCGAGACGTGGAAGGACCTCCCATGCTCATGGATTGGAAGAATTAATATTGTGAAAATGACCATCCTACCAAAAGCCATTTATGGATTCAGTGCAATGCCAATCAAAATTCTCATGACATTTTTCACAGAATTGGGAAAAAACACCCCAAGATTCAGATGGAAGCACAAAAGGCCTCAGATAGCCAAAGCAACTCTGAGCACTAAGAGCAATGCTGGGGGGATTACTGTACCAGATTTTAAAATGTAATACAGAGCTACAGTCATAAAAACAACATGGTACTGGTGCAAAAATAGACCAATAGATCAATGGAACAAAATTGAAGACCAAAATATGAGCACATGCCATTTCAGCTACCTGATATTTGACAAAGGGTCCAAGAACATTTACTGGAGAGAAGACAGCATGTTTAGCAAATGGTGCTGGCAAAACTGGATCTCCACCTGTAGAAGAATGAAACTAAACCCCTATCTTTCACCTTGCACAAAAGTCAACTCCAAATGGATCAAAGACCTCAATGTGAAGCCTGAAACTCTGTAACTGTTAGAAGAAAACATTGGCAATAACCTACAAGATATAGGTGTAGGAAAGGATTTTCTTTTTTTTAAATAAATAATTCATTGGGAATTTCATATATGCATATAAGGTGTTTTGATCAAATCCATGCTATCTCCCCATCACTTTTTTCTGATAACTTCATGTACTCTTTATTTTTCTTTGATTGATTGATTTATTTTTATGGAGCTTTTGGCTATTGTAACATTCCCTCCTCTGAAGAGGTAACCCTAAAATCTTTTAAGGATTGGATGCAAGCTCCCAAATACCTTTTGCAGATGATATGATACTATATCTAAGAGATCCCAAAAGTTCCACTAGAAAACTCCTAGAATTGGTCAACACTTTCAGTATAGTGGCAGGTTATAAAATCATTCTGCAACAATCAGGAGCTTTTCTATATACCAATAACAAGCAATTGGAGAAAGAATATAGAGAAACGCTCCCATTCACAATTACTGCAAAAAAAAAATCTTGGTATAAATCTGATCAAAGACACCAAAGATCTTTATAATGAAAAATTTAAATCGTGAAAGAGATTGATGAAGACACCAGGAGATGGAAGGACCTCCCATGCTCATGGAAGAATTAATATTTTGAAACTGACTATCCTACCAAAAGCAATATACAGATTCAATGCAATCCCAATCAAAATCCCCATGACATACTTCACAGAATTAGGAAAAAAACACCCTTAAATTCATATGGAGGCACAAAAGACCCCAGAGAGCCAAGGCAACCCTGAGCACATAGAGCAGCACTGGGGGGATTACTATGCGAGATCTCTAAGTATACTACAGCGCTATAGTCTTAAAAACAGCATGGTACTGGCACAAAAATAGACACACAGCTCAATAGAACATCATTGAAGAACCAAATCCGAGTACATACAATTTCAGCCACCCGATATTTGACAAAGATGCCAAGAACACACAATGGAGGAAAGGCAGCATCGTCAACAAATGGTGCTGGCAAAACTGGACCTCCACCTGTAGAAGGATGAAACTAGATCCTTATCTTTCACCCTGCAGAAACATCAACTCCAAATGGATTAAAGACCTCACTGTGAAACAGGAAACCCTGTAACTATTAGAAGAAAATATTGTCAGTAACTTACAAGATAAAGGTGTAGGAAAGGATTTTCTAAATCAGACAGAAGTTGCTCAGGAATTAAGGTCATCAATTAACAAGTGGGACCTCATTAAACCAAAAAGCTTCTGTACAGCAAAAAACAAAACAAAACAAAACAAAACAAAAAAACAATTAAAACAGTGAAGAGAAAACCCACAGAATGGGAAAAACTTCACCAGTGACACATCTGACAGAGGTTTAAAATCCAGATGATATAAAGAACTCAAAAAACAAAGTGAGAAACCAAATGACCCAATTAAAAGATGAGCTAAAGACCTAAACAGAGAGTTCTCAGAGGACGAAATAAAGATGGCTAAGAAACATCTAAAAAAGTGTTCAATATCATTAGTAATTAGGGAAATGTAAGTTAAAACTATCCTGAAGTATCACCTTACCCCAATCAGACTGGCTAGGATCAAGAGAACAAATGATACCAAATGCTGGTGAGGATGTGGAGAAAGGGAAATGCTCATTCACTGCTGGTGGGATTGCAAACTTGTGCAACCCATTTGGAAAACAGTGTGGAGAACTATTAAAAAACTAAAAATGAACCTACCATATGACCTGGTTATACCACTCCTTGACATATACCCAAAGGACTCATCCTATTGTAGAGACACCATGTTTGTTGCTGCTAAGAGATGGAAGCAACCCAAGTGCCCCTTAGCTGACGAGTAGTTAACAAATTGTGGTATGTTTGCACAATGGAGCTCTATTCAGCAGTAAAAAAAGATGAAATAATGAAATTTGCAGGCAAATGGATGGATCTGGAAA
>NW_008341874.1:203576-208039 GCF_000622305.1 Nannospalax galili | reverse complement strand
AGCAAGTGATGAAGGTCTGTGTAGGTTTGTTATACTATATAAAGGATGAGAGAAAAATAATATACACATAATGTTTAAATTTCTAAGGTCATAGTTTAGTCAACTATTTTAAGGAACAATTTATATATCTAGTCAAGGGTTATCTGAGAACACTTGTTTTTTTACCCAAGCTTTATCTACATAGCACATGGTAATTAAAAGTACCAGACTAGTGGAACTAACCTTCTTGGATGCTTAGCAACATACTTTGGGGCCTGTACTATCGTGGTCAGAGGGACTTAAAGGACAGTTTTTGCCCCTTGCCCTCCAAGGTCTACTAAGTTCCATGGGACTATGGAACATCTCTCAAAATGTCCGGTAACTGTGGTGAGCCACCTGTCCTCTTATTTAGGGAGGACATGGAGACCCCACCAGATGGACTCGAACAAGTGTCCAGTCTACAAAGAGGAGGGTCAACTCAGATGAAACATATCATTCATGCTTCCAAGTGAAGCCAGACATGGTCGAGCAGGATCTTTGACTTATCTTTGACATAGATGAAACTGGTAAAGGAAAGGAGCCAGGAGCTCCCCCCAAGCCCATGTGACCTCTGAGGAACAGATCCTCAAATGACCTTAAGTGTAAATATAAATTGATTTATTTGGGCCAACTGTATGGTCTTAAACACCCAAAAGGAAAGTATAACAAAAGAGTAAAGTCATAAGTGGATTTCTTTAAGAGTTCAAGGGATTACACTTCTCAGACATTAGGCTTAAGTCCATATAAAAAGTTATTTAGATAATTATTTCTCTGGATGATTTTTTTTCTGAATCAGAAAGTGCTGCTCAGATGTAGGACTTCAAATCTTGGTCTGCAATACTGTAGTGCCCACCTGTAGCTAAGGGAGACAACCTGCTGTTGTTCGAAAATGATGACCAAATTTGTTTTCTCCTCCAATCTAGAAGCCTTTGAGAGGGAACCACTCCTTATTTTGATATATCACAGTGAAAGATTTATCGTCCTCTTTTTTTTTTTTTTTTTTTTTTAAAAAAAAAAAAAAAAAAAAAAAAAAAAAAAAGAAAAGAAAAGAAAAATGAGGAGGAACCCAATAGAGGGATGCTTTTTGAAGCATTTGTTAAGAAATTCCAGTGTACTCTCTATGACCATTTGAAAATCACCATGTTCTGACTTTTTTCTAGTTCCCTGTCTAGAACTTGTAACACTTATTGCCTTTATTCCTCCTTCACATCTCCTATTCACCAATCAAGGACTTTCTTTTCCCCCTACAGATAAGAGTTACACAATTTTGGAGTCTTTTAGATAGACCCACTGAAGCAGTACCCCAACTGCCTTACCCTGCATCCCTGTTCAGCATGGAAGAAGGCAGAGAGGCCTGTGTCCTGATTCCCTATCCTCAAATTGGCCAACCTCTTCAGAGGATGGTGTGATAAGAATAGGAGGTAGAAGTTGTCTAGGCAGTTAGTGTAAAAAGACCCCAAGGAAAAGTAGCCAGATTTTTGGCTAAAAGTCAAAATGTCCTTGGGCCTCTTAGTAACATTCTCTGTTCCAAAGGTCAAAAATGTCAAAAGCATTTGGGAGCTCTTATCTAATCCTTAAAAGATTTTAGGGTTACTTCTTCAGAGGGGAAATGTTAGAGTAGCAAAAAGAAGAAAGAGTACATGATGTTATCAGAAAAAAGTGATGGGGAGATATGGGAGGAGTTGGAGGGGAGGAAGTGGGCATGGATTTGATCAAAACACCTTATATGCTTATATACCTGTTTGAAATTCTCAATAAATTGTTAAAAAATAAAATGTGAGAAAAAATTGTTAAAAAATTGGATTTTGTGAAATTTTCTTTATTGTTTTAATTTTATGTGTACGAGTGTATTACCTGCATGTGTATAAGTGCACCTGTGTCATGTAAAGCTTGCAGAGCCCAGAATAGGGCATTGGATCCTCTGGAACTGGAGTTACAGACAGTTATTAGCTGCTTTGTGGGTTCTGGAAACTGAATGGGTCTGGATGACCAGCAAGTATTCTTGATTGCTGAGCCATCTCTCCAGCCCTGAATTTTGTGAATTTTATACAATATCTTTGATCATATTTAGACCCCTCCCCTATCTGAACCCCCCCTTAAGACCCTTGCTAGATTTCATGTACTCTGTTACACAGACACACTAACATATTAAGGCCTAATTTTGTGCCCCCAAATGACTTTTGGATTGGGTCTATCCACTGGAGCCTTGTTAACATATTCAGATTCATACCCTTAAAGAAAACCGATTCTCCCCCTCCCAGCAGTCATTGGTTGCCAATAGTCTCTCAGCTAGTGTTGGGGTTTCTTACCCACTTCCACACTTCTATGCTGGGATTTTGTCTGGCTTGAGCTTACGTGGGTCTTGTGCATGTTGTTACCATTGCTGTGAATTCTTATGAATAACTGTGTAGGCTTCTAGAAAATTCTGTTTCCTTGTACTCTTCTACCACCTCCAGCTCTTACAACCTTTCCACCCCCTCTTCCACAATCATCCTTGAGCCTTAGGTGGGAAACATTTGATATAGGCATCCTATTCAGGGATAAGCACTCTGCAGTCTTTTATTTTCTGCACATTGACTAGTTGTGGGTTTCTGTAGTAATCATTATCTACCGCATGAGGACACTTCTCTAGTGAGAGTTGAGAAATGCGTTAATCTTTGTGCATAACAATAAATCATTAGGAGTCAGTTTAGTACTATGAATATATATTTAAATATTTTATTTCTGATTTTTACTTTATGTGTATGAGTGTTTTGCCTCCATGTATGTGAATGTACCTGTTGCCCGAGTTCTCTCAGGGTCCCTTGCTCCTGGCACTATTAGACAAACCATATAACACATCTTTTTATCTCAGTTTTTTATAGTTTATATCCTGGGTAGGGGAAATAGAGTATCTTACAAAGGTGAACACCCTGCGCCCCACAAAAGGTGACACCCAGTGCCCCATTCTGCTCTGTGGCTCAGCAGCCAGCTGTTCCAGCTCGCTTCCCCACTCTGCCCACAGTCTCTGTTAGCTTTTGCCCATGCCTCGTGGGCCTGCAGTCTCACCCCAGGTCGGTAAATGCCCTCTCTCGTGTCCATGTGGGCAAGACAAAGGGGCCGTTTTCTCCACACCATTGCTGCCAAGATGCTGCCCATCCTCCTCCCTCCATGGCTAACTCTCTGAAGCCAGTTCTCTGCAGTAGGCCCAGTCCCTCAGAGGAACAATACCTCTTAGGAAACCACCTCTTCCAATGGCTCTTACAATCTTTCTGCCAATCTTCCGCTAAGGTCCCTGAGCCTTGGAGGGAGTGACAGATGTAGGGTGATCTCTCTTGTATCATTGCGAGATAGTGACTTCTTGGGCCTCCCCATTATTTGTCTTCAAGCCGTGGCCATTGATCTATCTTAGTGGTGTTTCTTCTATTATAAAGACAAATGGAAGAAAGTAGACACATCTAAACAAACATGAATGTAAATACAAGTGCTTACAGTATATCCCAGTAGGTGTGCTATATTCATCAGTGTACTTGCAATGGCTTCCCCGCTAGTGCCTGTAGCCTTTCTTGAAACAAGGGGTTGGCCTGGTCTACAGCACCAGATGTGTGTTCCATCCCTGAGAGTGGGCCTCATCCAACTAGAAATTTATCAGTTGTATGTATGTTAGTCAAGCCATTATTGTACTTGCAGGCATTGCTTGGCATGTCCATAGTGTGCAGCATGTGGGGTCCATTATCGAGTAGAATTATAGGGAAATCTTTCTTCCCCAACCATATTCATAGCGCCTTCTGGCACTATGAACATCATTCATCCAGTGGCATGGCGTTTTTGGCTCCATCTTTTCTTTTCCTCCTGTGTTTACATCATGCAGTGTCTTCAGCAACATGGCCACAAAAACTTTATTGAGAATTTCATACATACATATAATGTGTTTTGATCAAATCCATGCCCACTTCCTCCCCTCTAACATTCCCCCCTCTGAAGAGGTAACCCTAAAATCTTTTAAGGATTAGATACAAGCTCCAAAATACTTTTGACATTTTTGGCCTTGGAAAAGAGTATGTTGCTAACAGGCGGAAGGACATATCCATGTTTAGCCAAGCAACTGGCTACATTTCTTTGGGGTATTTTTAATCCTAATTGCCTACCCAATTCCTACCTCCTATTCTAATCATACCATCTTCTGAAGTGGATACCCAAATCGCCAATAGAAAATAGGGATGCCGACCACTCTGGCTTCTTCCATGCTGAACAGGGGCACAGGGTGAGGCAATTGGGGTACCCCTTCAGTGGGCCTATCTAAAAGACTCCCAAGTTGCATAACTTTTGTCTCTAAGGGGAGAAGAAAGTCCTTGAATCATGAATGGGAGATGTGAAGAAGCAAAGGCAAGAGTAATTAGCATTACAAGTTCTAGACAGGGAAAAAAGTCAGAAGAGGGCAATTTAAACCACTTTACATCCCATTT
>NW_008341874.1:201413-203036 GCF_000622305.1 Nannospalax galili | reverse complement strand
TGGCTATTTGTGTTCATTGCCCTCCATTGCATGAGGGAGTTTCATTGATGAGAGTTGAGAGATGCATTAGTATTCTCTCTACCCCTTGTTTCACTATGTTCCATGAGCTTTAGGTGTAGAGGTTCCATTGTAGGTGTGTCACTTAGGGTTGAGAATCTCACAGACACATTCTCTGTGTGTGTCCAGTTGTGGAACTCTGTAAAAGTCTCTGTTGCAACTTGTCTGTAAATATAATGATCCATATTTAGCATATAGAAGAAATGACATTTATCTAAGGATGTGACAACGTTAGAGTTTTCTCTAAGATCTATGACATCTCCAGTCATGTTTATTTCACTATGTTTACAGTACCATATGTGAGTTCTCTCCCACTGAGTGGGCTTTAAATCCAATTAAGTAGCTGTTGATTACCCCCAAGATAAAAGTGCCACTACTGCACCAGTATAGTTTGCTGTGCTAGTCATTGTTGTGTTCATTAGGTGTTAAAGCTGAGGCTGGGTCATAGATTGATCTTCTCCTTTGGCAGCTTGCACAGTGTCCTCCAAAACTATGAGAGCTAGCCTTCAGGGAGGTGACTTCCAGGTCAGTTCTGGCTCCATTGCTCCAAGCCCTGTGTCTAAAGTGTGTCCTGTCTTTAGCAATAGGGTCTGTGTTGGCTAATCCTGGATCAGTCAACTTGACTGGATCTGGGATTAATTGAAATGAGAGAGATCTTCTTGATTGGATCATCTGAAGCTGGAAGACACCCTAAATGTGGGTGTTATCTTCTGATGGCAGCCTGTATAAAAGGCCATGGAAGAGGAGAATGCCTGGCTTCTTGCTGCTTGCCTTCTCTCTCACTGGTGAGTTCGTCTTGCTGCTGTAGACTGAAGACTAGCTGATCTTTTGGAATTTATTAGAACTTCAGTGCCAGATTGGGACTACTGAGACATCCAGCCTCGTGGACTGAGCAATTATGGATTCTCATCCTCTCCAGTGTGGTACAGCCATTGTTGGACTACTTGGACTCTATCCTGTGAGCTAAGCTGATAAATCTCTATACATATATATCCATCTTGCTGGTTCTTTTTCTTTGGAGAACCCTAATACAAAGGGTTACCCAGATTACTAATAGGGATTGGCAACCAACCACTCTGGCTTCTTCCATGCTGAACAGGGATGCAGGGTGAGGCAATTGGAGTACTCCTTCAGTGGTTCTATCTAAAAGACTCCCAACTTGCATAACTCTTGTCTCTAAGGGGAGAAGAAAGTCCTTGAATATTGAATGGGAGATGTGAAGGAAAAGTAAAGGCAAGAGTAATTAGCATTGCAAGTCCTAGACAGGGAACTAGAAAAAAGTCAGAACAGGGCGATTTTCAAATGTTCTTATGGGAGTCCATTGGAATTTCTTGACATGGGCTTCCGAAAGCATCCCTCTATTGGGTTCTTCCTCATTTTCCTTTTGTCTTCCAAGGCTGGACTAGTTGGTTGGGAAGATATAGGCGTGTGCGGGGATCTCGGGAGCACCAGCTGCTGTGCGTGGTGCCGGTCTCCCACACGTCGCTGGAGTGCGGCGGGTCCCGCGGGCCGCGTCTGCTCTTCGGGTCCCTGGCTCTCCACCGCTGGGGTACGCAGGTTTTGCGT
>NW_008341874.1:199903-200569 GCF_000622305.1 Nannospalax galili | reverse complement strand
TTTTTTGACAGTGTTAACATCGGTTTCAACAATATTTGATTCATTTACAAAGAAACAGCATTTTTTTCCAATACCCTTCCCATGTTCAGCAGTTATCAAGTCCAATGTTTTTCTGTTGTGGAGCACAATCTTGGCGAGAGAGTTTATTTGTTGTTTGAGAGATATTCTAGGCTGTCAGTCTCGGATGCCACTGTCTGGTCTAGCTTGTCTCGGAAATCTGCCAGGTGCTGGGCTTGTAGTAGTTTGTTGCCATAGCAACACCTCTGGCATCCAGGGGAGGTGTAAGTTTGATCTCTACCAGCAGGGGGAAGAAGATTTTTTTCTCTGCTGGCAGCTGTGTAGGAGGAAAAGGCTTCTCACACCTGGAATGTACTAGTACACAAAAGGGGACAAAGAGAGATTAACACAGTTTTGGGCTTCTTTCTTGTACCATATGAAGAGAGGAGGGGCGATGCATGTTGTGCTGGAGAGAGTAGTGAGGCATTTGTAATGAGTAGGCTTGCTTGCTGAAAATGAAAATTAAATAATTAGCCAGTTGTTTGAATAAGGGAATATCCATCAGATGAGAGTCAGTGAAATCTTTTCTGTTAAAAAAAAGCAGTTAAACATAAAGGGAAGAAAGTTAGACTTGTTCCAGGACATAGTTGATCTTATCTGGTCCTCTGT
>NW_008341874.1:197482-198285 GCF_000622305.1 Nannospalax galili | reverse complement strand
TTTGTTGGATTTCTTTTTTATGAGCCAAATGCACAAGAAAGTTCCAGACCTCTGGATCAGATATGTCTGCTGATAGGATCCAGGGTGCGAACTGATTTTTAAGCTTTCTTTTTGGGAGATCTTAAGCCCTCTTGATTTAAGTAAGGCTCTAAGGGAACGAATTTGGAGTTTTTTCTGGTGTGATGTCGAATTACCCATTATAAAAGGAAAGTAGCGTTGTCTTAGCATTTAACGTTTCTGTAGTAACCTGACACCAGGGGATTGGAACACTTTGACAGGTACAAGCCTGGCTTGCAGGCTTTAAGGTCTACAGAAAAAAAGTGGCCTTTTAAAATCTTTTATTTGGCTCGAGTCACCTTGAGCCTTCAGGTGCTCCGCAGATTGCAGAAAAAAAAATGGCACTTTTAAATCTTTTGTTCGGCCAGGTGCTCTGCAGGGGCTAATTTAAATTCTCACCTAAATGGTTTTAGCTGTGGCTTGAATGCCTTGGGGGGCAGGAGAACAAAAGCAATTAGGGAAGTTTGCCTTTGAAGCTGACTCCAAGGCTTATGTGAAGATTTCTTAGAACTTTTGGGACTTTTCTAGCAGTGTTGAGATAGAAAAGTAGTGAAGTGATGGTTTCCAAGAAAACGTGCCTGAAATCAAGATCTCAGGGGATTTTGCTTGGCTCCCAGCACAGGCCTTCCCGCAGATTTTAGAAACTGGCAACCATCCTAATGACTCTTACATGGCCGCTGCGTCACCAGATTTTTATATTAGAAAGATATATAGATAGAGGTCTTTTGTCTACACCTGTACAGGCG
>NW_008341874.1:194970-196769 GCF_000622305.1 Nannospalax galili | reverse complement strand
GTTTGAATGCCCTGGGGGGCAGGGTAACAAAACCGATTAGGGAAGTTTACCTTAGAAGCTGACTCCAAGGCTTACGTGAAGATTTCTTAGAACTTTTGGGATTTTTCTAGGGGTGTTGAGATAGAAAAAGTGTCGTGAAGTGATGGTTTCCAAGGAAACGTGCCTGAGATCAAAATCTCAGGGGATTTCACTTGGCTCCCAGCACAGGCCTTCCCGCAGATGTAAGAAACTGGTGGCCCTCCTAAGGACTCTTATGTGGCCGCTGCGTCACCAGGTTTTTATATTAGAAAGATGTGTAGATAGAAGGTCCTTTGTCTACACCTGTGCAGGCAGTTGGGGTCCATTAGGGGGCAGAGAGGCCTTCAGCTAACGTCAGGGAGTAGCCCTGACCAGGAAGCTTCAGTTGCCTTTCCGTCTTTAATGTCCTCACATGAAGACTCTAGACCGGAAACAAAAGGAGGAAATTAGAAGAGATTTGCCAGGCCCCAAGGGTGGGGTGGCTTGGGGGCACAGCTGCCTTTTTAGTCTCCTGATGGGAGATGAAGGCAAAAAAAGATTTGCGTTGCTCTCCTGGTGGGAGAGATACTCACGAATCCTGCATTTCAGGGGGCACCAGCTTGCTGGCTGGCACGGAGTTCAGAGGCCCCACGTTGGGCGCCAGATATGGGCATGTGCGGGGATCTCAGGGAGCACCAGCTGCTGGGCATGGTGCTGGTCTCCCACACGTCGCTGGAGTGCGGCGGGTCCCGCGGGCCGCGTCTGCTCTTCGGGTTCCTGGCTCTCCACCGCTAGGGTGCGTGGGTTTTGTGCACCGCGTTGCTGAGGGTCTCTGCTACCGGAGCTGGCGGCTCTAGGACTGCTGTCAGCTGCCTGGTCGGGTTCCGTTTCAATTTCCACCGTGCACTCCCTCTAAATTTGAGACCCGTTGGCCACCAGGTCACGAGGGGAGGTGTGAGAAACGGTGAAAGCAGGGTCTCCGTGAGTCGTGGTTTACGAAGAGACAGCCCTCTCCGGAGAGACTGGATCATAGGCAGTAAGACACAGAACTCAGCTCAGTACTGCTCCTTTATTCAGTGACTCAGCTTGGCTCCAGGTCTTAGTGATTCAGCTCCAATTAATTATGGGAAACCAGGATATTTTATACTGGGGTATACTGGGGTAGTGGCAAAAGCCTTAATTGATAGGTGCTTTTAGGATGCCCTATTTACATGTGGTGGTGGGCTTCTGCCAGGCTGCCAGACATTGTCTGATTATCACACAGGAAAACCTGGCAGTTCCTATGCCAGAGGCCATGTTTTTGGTAGGGCATCTGTGGCGGCCACTTCAAAAGGTGAGTCAGGAAGAGAGTAGGAAGGGGCCCTGCTGATAAAAGGGGCCTCTCCTTATGAATTCTGAGCCCCGTGGGCTATCCGGACATGAGGAACCTGCTACCTTACACAGCAGGGGTCCCCAACAGGAAGAGTGGCTGGATACTCAGGTGAGGGTCCAGTGACCCTGCTTGGCACTCTAATGAATGACCACAACCATCAACAAGCCCAATTGTGACTATGTTTAGCGATCAGACTCAGTGGAACTTGTGATGATGGTAGTTATTTAATATGGAAGGGGCTGCTGTACAGCATCATCTTATAAAAATGACATGGGATTTAAAAGGATTTGGTGCTAGGATCCACATATGAGGGAGAACATATGTCATTTGTTTTTCTGAGTCTGTTAACTTTTAAAAATACATCTTAATTTTTTGAGAACTGCATAGATATGTGAGTATGCTGCATTTACATAATTTTCACTCCTCCCTC
>NW_008341874.1:192099-194773 GCF_000622305.1 Nannospalax galili | reverse complement strand
CATATGGTAGGTTCATTTTTAGTTTTTTAAGAGTTCTCTTCACTGTTTTCCATAGAGGCTGCACGAGCTTGCAATCCCATCAAGCAGTGAATGAGCACTTCCCTTTCTCCACATCCTCACCAGCATTTGGTATCATTTGTTCTCTTGATCCTAGCCAGTCTGATTATGGTAAGGTGATACCTTAGGGTGATTTTAATTTGCATTTCCCTAATTAGTAACGATGTTGAACACTTTTTGAGATGTTTCTTAGTCATATTTATTTCTTCCTTTGAGAACTCTCTGTTTAGATCTTTAGCCCATTTTTTTTCTTTTTTTAAAAATTTGTTTTTATTGAAATTTTTGTGTATTTCACACAGAACACCTCAATCGATCTTAACATCTTTATACCTCCCGTCCCCACTGGCACCCTCCCATAGTCCCCCCACTAGAATTCATACATTCTGTCATTTGTCTTGGGCCTATTGTGTCAACTTAGTGTCCCCAGACACTAAGTGCAAGTTCATCAACTGAGGTCTAGTCAGCTTATCTAGAGTTCCTCACTTTAGGAAGATCAGCTCTTCCTCACTTAGCAGTAATCAGTTGCCAATATTTCTTTAGATAAGATTGGAGTCTGCTCTTCATTTCCCCAGTTCTATGCTGGGTTTTTGTCTACTTGAGTTTGCAGAGGACTTGTGTATGCTGACACCATTGCTGTAGATTCAAATGAGCAGGGTCCCAGGAGCTTGTATGGTTATGGACCTCCTCCCTTTTAGCCCATTTTTTAATTGGGTCATCTGGTTTCTCGATTCTTTGTTTTTTGAATTTTTCATATATTCTGGATGTTAAACCTCTGTCAGATGTGTCACTGGTTAAGATTTTTTCCCATTCTGTGAGTTTTCTCTTCCCTTTTTTGATTGTTTCTTTTGCTGTACAGAAGCTTTTTAGTTTAGTGAGGTCCCACTTATTGATTGCCAACCTTAGTTCCTGAGCAACTTCTGTCTGATTTAGAAAATACTCTCCCACACCTATATCCTGTAAGTTACTGCCAATATTTTCTTCTAATAGTTTCAGGGTTTCCAGTTTCACATTGAGGTCTCTGATCCATTTGGAATTGACATTTGTGCAAGGTGAAAGATAAGGATCTAGTTTCATTCTTCTACAGGTGGAGATTCAGTTTTGCCAGCACCATTTGTTGAAGATGCTGCCTTTCCTCCATTGTGTGTTCTTGGAACCTCTGTCAAATATCAGGTGGCTGAAATTGTGTGTACTCAGGTTTTGATCTTCAATGATGTTCCATTGATCTATGCGTCTGTTTTTGCACCAGAAAAAATGCTGTTTTTATGACTATGGCTCTGTAATATACTTAGAGATCTGGTATAGTAATCCACCCAGTGTTGCTCTTTGTGCTCAGGGTTGCTTTGGCTATCCGGAGTCTTTTGTGCCTCCATATGAATTTAAGGATGCCCTTTTCTAATTCTCTGAAGTATGTCATGGGGATTTTGATTGGAATTTCATTGAATCTATATATTGCTCTTGGTAGGGTGGTCATTTTAACAATATTAATTCTTCCAGTCCATGAACATGGGAGGTCTTTCCATCTCCTAGTGTCTTCCTCAATCTCTTTCTTTAATGATTTAAAATTTTCATCATAAAGATCTTTGGTGTTTTTCATCAGATTTATTCCAAGATAATTTAATTTTTTGCAGCAATTGTGAAAGGGAGCATTTCCCTGCATTCTTTCTCCAATTGCTTGTTATTGGTATATAGAAAGGCTACTGATTTTTGTAGATTGATTTTATAACCTGCCACTATACGGAAATTGTTGGTCAGTTCTTGGGGTTTTCTTGTGGAACTTTTGGGATCTCTTAGGTATAGTAGCATATCATTTGCAAAAAGCGATAGTTTGACCTCTTCTTTTCCAATTAGTACTCCTTTAATTTTCTTCTCCTGTCTTATTGCTCTAGCAAGAGTTTCAAGCACTATGTTGAAAAGGAGTGGAGATAGTGGACATCATTGTTTGTTCCTGATTTTAATAGGAATGCTTCCAGTTTTTCTCCATTTAGAATGATATTGGCTATAGGTTTGTTGTGTACAGCTTAAATTATGTTGAGGTATGTTCCCTCTAGTCCAATTCCCTGTAGGACTTTGAACAGAAATACATGCTGAATTTTGTCAAAAGCCTTTTCTGCATCTATTGAGATGACAATGTGTTTTTTGTCTTTGAGTCCATTTATATGATTTATGACATTTATTGACTTGCGTATATTGAACAATCCCTGTATCTCTGGGATAAAGCCTACTTGATAATGGTGAATGATCTTTCTGATATGTGTCTGTATGCAGTTTGAAAGTATTTTTTTGAGAATTTTTGCATTTATGTTCATTAAGGATACGGGTCTATAGTTGTCTTTTTTGGTTGTGTCTTTACCTGGTTTGGGTATTACAGTGATGTTGACTTCATAGAAGGAATTTGGGAGTTCTCCCTGTTTCTATCATTTTGAATAAATTAACTAGTATTAGATATAGATCTTTAAATGTCTGGTAAGAATTCTGATGTAAATCCATCTGGTCTTACTTTTTTTTAAGTCAGGAGGTTTTGTATTACTGTTTCAATTTCATTATGTGCTATGGGTCTGTTTAAGATGTTGAAAGAAGGAGCTCAAGAGAGGTGGGACCACACGAGAAGGGAATTACC
>NW_008341874.1:174260-191661 GCF_000622305.1 Nannospalax galili | reverse complement strand
AACTTCCTTCTAAGTACCGCTTTCAGCGTGTCCCAGAGGTTTTGTTGTTTTGTATTGTCCTTTTCATTTAATTCCAGGAATGCTTTTATTTCTTTCTTAATTTCTCTTTTGACCCATTCATCATTCAGGAGTGTGTTTAATCTCCATGTGTTCGTGTGGTGACTAAGGCGTCATCAGTGTTGATTTTGAGCTTTATTGCTTTGTGGTCTGACAGAATGCATGGAACTATTTCAATATTTTCTATTTGTTGAGGTTTGTTTTGTGGCCCAGTATGTGGTCAATTTTTGAAAAAGTTCCATGGGGTACTGAGTAGAAAGTGAATTCTTTGGTGTTTGGGTGAAATAATCAAGAGAAGTCTGTTAGGTCCATTTGATGTATGGTATCATTTAATTCAGATGTCTCTCTGTTTGTTCTTTGTCCAGTTGACCTGTCTAATGGAGACAGTGGGGTACTGAAGTCCCATAATATTACTGAGTTGGGGTTAATCTGTGTCTTAAAGTCCTATAGTGTTGGTTTTATGAATTTGGTTGCACCAGAATTTGGTGCATATACGTTAAGGATTGTAATGTCTTCTTGGTTAACTATTCCTTTGATCAGAATAAAGTGACTATCCTTATCTCTTCTGATTAGTTTTACTTTGAAGTCTATTTTGCCATATATTAGAATTGCAACCCCTGCTTGTTTCTTAGTGCCATTTGCTTGTAATATTCTTTTCATCCTTTTCCCTTAAGGTAGTGCCTGTCCTTGAAGGGGAGATGGATTTCTTGTAGCCAGCAAAGAGATGGATTTTATTTCTTAATCCATTCACTTAGCCGGTGTCTTTTGACTGGGGAGTTCAGTTCATTGATATTTAAGGTTATTATTGAAAGGTGTGTATTGGTTGCCATCATTTTGATTGCTGTTTGTGTTCTCTGTGTAATTTTGTGTTTCCTAGATTATACCTTTATTTATCTCTGTATTACTTCAAGTATTCTTTGAAGGGCTAGTTTTGTGGACATGTATTCTTTCAGGGTATGCATGTCATGAAAGATTTTTCTTTCCTTCTCAACTATAATAGACATTTTTGCTGGATATAGTATTCTGGGCTGGCATCTATTGTCATGTAGAACTGGAAATACCTTGGTCCAGGCTCTTCTGGCTTTCATAGTTTGCTGTGCTCTAATACTGATGGGCTTTCCTTTGTATGTGACTTGGTGTTTTTCTTTTGCTGCTTTCAGTATTCTTTCTTTGTTTTGTACATTTAGTGTTTTTACTATGATATGTCATGGGGAGTTTCTTTTCTGATTCTATTTGGTGTTCTATGTACTTCTTGTATTTGTATGGGGACATCTTTCCTTAATTTTGGGAAATTCTCTTCTACAATCCTGTTTAAGATGTGGTCAACACCATTAACCTGAAATTCTTCTCCTTCCTCTATTCCTATGATCCATAGATTTGGTCTTTTCATGGTGTTCCACATCTCTTGCATATTCCATTCCTGTGTTTTTAAAAAATTTTCATACTCTTTGCTTGAGTGATCTAATTCTTCAACTTTGTCCTTCAGTGTTGATATTCTCTTTTCTATTTCATTCATTCTAGGGGTGAGGCTTTCCTCTGTTGTTTCAAGTTGCCTTATTGAGTTTTGCACTTCCTTCTTCATTTCTGCCCACGTTTTTTCAATGTTTCTATCTCTTTTGATTCAGAAGTTCATCCCTGTCTTCTTTTAGCTCTTTGATTTGTTTGTTTGTGTGTTCTTTAAATTCATTGAATTCCTTGATCATGTTTATGATTGTTCTTTTAAATTCAGTGTCCTGGGTTATCTCTAGGGGTTTCTACTTATACAGGATTGGTGGGGTTTGGTGGGCACATAGTGTTTTGGCTTTCTATTTTATTATTCTTTCGTTGTGGTTTTGGCATGTGAATTTCTTATGTTGTTTATAATTCTGATATGAGAATTAAGTTGAAATATGCTTGTGTTTGTATTATCCAGGTGCCTAGATCCTTTCTTTGTTGGTTATGGAAAGCTGGTTGGTACAGGGTCCAGGTTCTCTCAGGTTTATTTTGGAGGGAACTGATGGTTTCAGATCAGCTATTCAGGCCTTCCCACAGAAGCCCAATTCAGGTTCCAGTCAGGTACTTCCTTCACCACCTGGAGGCAGGATCCAGGCTCTCTCAGGAGGTCTCATGTGTTGTCAATCCTATGCTAGAGGGAGGCCAGAAGGGGACCAGAACTCCACACTCTCTCTGCACTCTCTGGTTGTCTGCTGAGATCCAAGCCTTAGCCTACCAAATCCAGATCTGCCTTGGGGCCTTGGGAGGGGCCTCACAAAATCCCAGGTAGGGGGATGGTATGGCGCTATTAGGGGAAGCTCACCACCATGTAGAGGCAGGATCTGGGGGCTGTCAGGCTTTCCCCTGGGTTCTCAGGCCCTCTGGTAGTTGGAGGCCAGAGGGAGGCCAGAACCCGGCACTCTCTGGCGGTCTGCTGAGCTCCGAGGCTGCTTAGCTCCCAGCAGCTACCCCGATGGAGGTCCGAACCCACCCTCTCAGGCTGTCTGCTAGGATCTCAACCTTAGCCTACCAAAGCCAGATCTGCCCTGAATTTTCTAGTGTACAACCGACATTAGTGGCAATAGCCTTGGTGAATTTGAGGACTGCTAGGATCTCTCTCTGACCAACAGCTCAAAGGGGGGCAACCCACCCCTGATGCTGTAGATTTTTCTTAACTGTTGTATAGTTTGGGAACCTCTGGTTTTATCTTACCCAGCCATAAAACTGCCAAGAATCTTACAGCTGTAGCTGGCCTTTGTTGCTTCAGGTATCTTTCAAATGAGTTTTACATCTGTGAAACACTTGAAAGGTTAACATCATATATTAAATCAATCATAGGCAAGGTCTAACACAGCGTGGAAAGGTTTTCTCCATTTGTATTAACTATTTTCTCCATAGATCTTTCTTACGTACCATAGCATGGGTAAGAGGCATTAATTTGATTAGTTCTTTACTATCTTTAGTTATCCCCTGGGAGTCATTTCGCATTCTGAGGATCTTGCGTGGAGTCTCTTTGTATTCTTTTATCTTTGATACACTTACAGGTGTTGGCTCCAGTTGTCTGACCCTGCACCAGGCTAAGGAGGCAGGGGGTTTCTCTTGTCCCTGCTGCACCTGTTGGTTCCCTGAGTCTGGCAGGCCCTGGGTCTGCCTCCTGACTGTAGCCATATCTGTCATCTCTCTATTGACCATATCTGGCTGCTGGGGAAGGCCTTGGTGGGAAAAACTGCCTCCACCCCTAGTATAACCTTTATCAGGAAAAAATGTACTTTATTTAATCTTTGGAGATTCTTAACCACCCCTGGGATGGTTTTATCCTTTGAATGCCTTTTGTAAAATGTTGTTCTGGTTTTAAAGCCTTCCAGAAACTCCTTAGTACCGAATTTGGCTTTATATCAATTTTTTCTTTGGGAATTCGGGCTTGACATAAGTCTTGCCACATTTGTCTTCAAGTAACCCAAACGGACCATTCCTTCTGTTTGGTCTTTTTTATGTCTTGTGTAGGGTGTTCTGTTATTCTACAGACACATTTTACACATTGGTCAGAGTCACTTAGATCTGCTAAAGCCTCTCTCACTTTACAAAGATCCTGTCCCATTAAAGGGCTTAGCAAAACCATTAAAGCTCTATACCATTCTTGAGGTCCCAGTTGAATTAAGCTTTCCTTTAAATCTCTAGTGAACACAGTCTTATCTGGACCAGTGAACTGGGCATCACATATTTCTTTTCTCATACCTAGTTCTCTCAGGAATGCCTGTCCCTCCTTTATAGTCCTCCAACCTCTGTTAATTATGGAAGTTTCCCTTGGTGATGACCATGTATCTTTAAGGCCTTCCACCAGCCATTCCATTAAGAACTGCACACCCCTGCATTGGCCTAGGTTGAACAGTCTACATTGCAAGGATGGATGGGTGGCTATATAACTCAGCTGTGAAGCTTCTGAAGGACTTAGACTGATGTTATTTGCTCCCATGTCCCATACCCTCATGAGCCATGTGGTGAGGGGCTCTTTGACTGCTTGCTTGTAAGTTTTTCCTAGTTTTAACAGTTCCAGTGTGGAGTATTTCCTAGCTACAATACTGTTAGCTTTTTTTTTTTTTTTCTTTTTCTATCAAAGGTTGAAGGGCAGCTTTAGCTACTTTTATTTTTAGGTCATTTACTTTTTCATTATTATCTGTCTTTTTTCTGGAGTCCTTGGATCTTGCATAAAGTAAAACATCCGTTTTTTTTCTCTCTCAAGTTCTGCAACTGGATCTGCCAGGACCTCCGGGGGCCTTTTCAGCTTCCCCTGCCTTGTGCAAATCTTTTATTATGCACAGTGGCCACACCCCCTCTCTGGGTTCTCTGCTTGTGTCCAAGGCTTGTAAAAGTTTTTCTAGCCTTTCTATTGTCTTTAACAAATCTTTATATACCTGCAACTGGGCTATTTCCCCGCATTTATAACACAGCTGTGGCACATACTTCTGTGTGGCTGGCCCCTTTTTTGTTACATATTTTATAATCCATTGTAAGATCCATGTCAGCGCTGCCATTAGCTCCTTTGCTTTTCCCAAACTCCTGTGGTTTGCCATTTCCAGCGCCATCCTGCTGGTTGCGCCAATTTGTCACCTGAATTTTCTTAGGGTCCCTTGCTCCTGGTGCTATTAGACAGACCATATAACACATCTTTATCTGAATTTTTCATAGTTCATATCCTGGGTAGGCGAAATAGAGTAACTTACAAAGGCCAATGCTCTGCACCCCAGAAAAGGTGAACACGAGGAGCCTGGTTCCACTCTGTGGCTCAGTGGCCCACCATTCCAGATCACTTATATGCCCTGCCCACAGTCTTCGGTAGCTTTTGTCCATGCCTCGTTGGCCCACAGTCTTGCCCCAGATTGCTAAATGCCCCCTCTCGCGTCCACGTGGGTGAGACACTGGGGCCATTTTTCGGCACTGCTGCTGCCAAGATGATGCCAACGCTCCTCCCTCCGTGGCTAACTCTCTGCAGCTCTCTCTCCATAGCTAATTCTCTGCAGCCAATTCTCTGCAGCAGGCCCCAGCCCTCGGAGGAACAAGTACCCCTCGGGACACAGTACCCATATCATGCAATGCCTGTGGAGATCAGAAGAGGGCATCAAATTCCCCTGAAACTGGAGTTACAGATGGTTTTCATCTGTCATGTGAATGCTGGGAATCAAACCCAGGTCTTCTGTAAGAAGTCAGTGCTCTTAACCACTGAGCCTTCTCTCCAGTCTGTACTATGTGTATTTAGCAGAATAGTAGCCCTATCCTCTCCCCTATGGCCTGTGACCTGTCCACTCACAGGTTCCAAGGCTTGATATCAATGTCAAGTATGGACTCCCATCTTGTGAGGTGGACTTTAAATCCAATCAGAAAGTGGTATGTTACTCTCATAAAATGTGTGCCACTATGGCACTAGTGGGCATATCTTGCCAGGCCAGTTCTTGTAGCTCACAGGATTTACAGCTGGGCAAGGCTGATGATTACTCTTCTCTTCAGGTAGCATGTATAGCACCTTCCAGCACTGTGAAGACTGGCTGGTAGAGATGAAGCTTTGAAGTCAGTCTTGTTAGTTTGTTCTATAGCTCATGTATGTTGTGTCTTCAGCAGTAGGGTCTTACCATAATGTGCAGGTGGGTAACCAAACAGGGGCAGTATCCAGTATTGTTTGAGGGTCTATGGAATGCCTAGTCAACAGCCTCAAAAGAAGGAGTCCTTAGATGTGCATGTTTCAATTGGAAGATACACAAGGAACAGGAAACTAATACATGACTGGGGCAGGGGGGGGGCTTTGGGAGAGGGAGATAGAGTGCAGTGATATAAAGGAGGAAAGGGGAAATGGAGTAGAAAGGGTTTTAAGTGGTGGGGAATGGGAGAGTAGGGTAGAGGAGGGAGTGTGGGGAGGGATAATTAACACTAAAAGCCTTTAGAAAGTCTTATGAAAACCTATCACTATAGAAACCTCTTAAAGTATATGCATACACAACATAAAAAGAAGTTAAAAGGAGTTACTCTACAAAAGGGGGCAGTGCCACTACTAGACACCATAGGCTAACAAAGAAAAACCCAATGCCAGGAACGGACTCCTTTCTAAGTTGTTGATATTTAATTTGACAAGACCTGTAATCACCTAGGACACAAACCTCTAGGGATGTCTGTGACTACATTAGCCTTTGGGCATGTCTATGAGTGATTATTTTGATTGCATTAATGTAATGGGAAGACCTCTCTTAATTGTGGGCAGTTGGGATCCTGGACTGAATAAAAAGGAAAAAGCTAGCTGAGTGCTAGCATCCGTCTGTTTCTGTCTCCTGTCTGTGCCTGTAGTGTGACTGGTTGCCTCTTACTCCTTCTTCCATGACTTTCCCATCGTGATGGATTACACATGAGTCAAAATAAACCTTTTCTCCCTTAAGTTGTTTTTCTCAGGCATTTTGTCACAGCAGCAGGAATACAGAATACACACAGTAGCTAATACAGAATGATATCCATACAACGGAAATTATTCAGACGTAAAATATTGAAACACATGTGACAGCATGACTGAAACTTGAAAATAGTAAGAGAAATAAGTCAGATAGGAATGACCAAGTATAGTCTTACTAAATTTATATAAAATGCTCACGACAGGCAAATCTGCAGATATAGAATATTGATGGATGTTTGCCACAGACCAGCAGTGCATAAGAAACATGGAGTGGGGCTGGAGAGATGGATCAGTGGTTAAGAGCACTGGCTATTCTTTCAGAGGACCTGGGTTTGATTCCCAGCACCCACATGGCGGCTAACAACTATCTGTAACTCCAGTCAGGGAGATACAACACCCTATTCTGATATCTGTGAGCATTGCACAACATAGGTGCACCTATCTACATGCAGGCAATACAATCATACACATAAAATAAAAGTAAGATTAAATTTAAAAAATATATGTGGGGTGATGAAAATATATTGATCAATATGTTTTGTAGTGTGATAATGGTAATGGCTGGACAAGTCTATGAATGGCAGAGGAATCAAACCCAAGGCCTTACGCATGCTAAGGAAGCTGTCAACCACTTTCCTGAGTCACCCAGGTCTTACCGTTCAGTTAGGTATAACTATTAACAGAAGCTTTAGCCTTCATTAACAGTATATTTTGCCACTAATTCTTCTTCTATAATGCATTGTGATCCTCATCTCACTACATGTATGTGCAAAGGCAAAATATTCATAACAGAACAATATAACATCTTATGTACCTCTCTTTTATTTACCAAACTATAAAATACTTGAAATTTGCTTTAGACTTACTGTATTTCTGCTGCTAAACAGAGACGATCCCCACAAATACTGCTTGAGTTATCAACTGCTATGTGAGTTTAGCACTAGATAAACCCACTGCCATCCTCCACTCACCTACAGCCACTTCGACTAACACAATTTCTGTGAGAATTACTAAAGTGATTTAAGCTGAAACAGAGTCAGAAAAGGTGGAGGAATCACACCATTCTTGTCTTGCATTAATTTAACTTTGAATCATTTTCATTGGTTTTAAAAATCAAATTCAGTACTAAACAAACAAGACACTTGTAGTTGAGGATATGAACATGAAAATCACTTCATTTTGGTGTCTCACAAGTTCCATATTCTGTAAAGGACTGAATGTTATGTAACAGGTTAACCTTAGTCTCTTTTCAGATCAAGGTCCATAGTTGAACAGGGTTATTATGGTACAAGACTAATTACAAAGTCAAACTTTAATAGATTTAGTTATAGAGAGCATTTAAAGTAAATAGTTCCTTCTCTACCTAATTTCCCAGTTACCCGGTGATATTAATTCCATGACTGTGACAGAAGCAAGGAAGAACCTGTTCAGGTCAGAATGAACCCTATTTAGAACAAGTCTTTTATTTTCCTTTGTACTTATCCAGGTCTAATCATTTTTGACTCCCACTGGAGATAGTCCATCAGCCTAAATGGCATTCCAGGAACTCCTGAATCAAGTTGGCAGCTTGGGAAGATTCCAGATTCTTCAAATGACTTTCCTTTTGATCTGCAATATCATAGTGTTCCCTCATCTTCTATTGGAGACCTTTACTGCAGTCATCCCTGGTCATCGCTGCTGGGTCCCCATCCTTGACAATGGCACTGTCTTTGACAATAGCAGTGGGATCCTGAGCCAAGACGACCTCCTGAGAATCTCCATCCCACTGGACTCAAACCTGAGGCCAGAGAGGTGTTGTCGCTTTGTCCAGCCACAGTGGCACCTACTTCATCCGAATGGGACCCTTTCCAATGTGACAGAGCCAGACATAGAACCCTGTGTGGATGGCTGGGTGTATGACCAAAGCTCCTTCCTCTCCACCACTGTGACTCAGGTAAGTGGCTTCATTTCCCCTCATAACTTGAATATTTAGAAGGGGCACAAGACGTGTACTGGCCTTGACCTTAGTCTTCATTCCTTCTGTCAACATTGGTTACTTCTGTACTAAATTTGGGATACATATTCATTGACTCTAATGACTTGGAAAGAAGGAGTTTGTGCTGATGGTCCTTTTATTCTTAAAATGACCACATTTTAAACAGATAATTAATATATTAATGTTATGATAAGTGAGTTAAAGTAAGAAATATTTGTGTTTTGTTGTAAAGATTATGCCAAGTCCATGTTCTTTGGCCTTGATTTCAAATTTAAAATATTTGAGAGACTGCATAACCTTAATGGCAGATTGGGAACATGGTTTAGTGGTAGAGTATTTGTGTACCATGTGTGAGGCCCTGGATTTAATCCTTAGCACTGAAAAAAATGTTTAAAAAGTTTACCTCCTTTTACAGACTGCAATGTGGCTTGTTGGTGGAGCACTTTCCTCCAGAGCACAAAGTCCTGATTTCAATCCACAATATTGCTAAAATATAGAATAATAAAAATAAATACATAAAGGTCAGTGCCAAGGCTGGCCACGACATCTAGGATAAGTAACGTGATGAATACATGTAATAATTGCATCTGAAGTTGAGTAAAGCACTTGGTGAGACTTTAGCAACTAAAAGTTCACCATATATGTGTGAAAAGAGAAAGTTATGCATATGGGCAAATGACACACATGCTAAAAACACACAGAGATCTTAACACTACACACTAGGCCTAGAAGAATCACATTAGAAGATATGCACTGACATTCAGGATCCAGTAGATTCTTTAAGGTCCTCAAATTGTTTCACTGTATGGACAAGTAGGAGAACCTCTTAGCATGGGTTACAAGTCTTTAGCATAACCTACAGAATTAGGGAAGGCTAAGATACTTTGAAACTGACAACTGAATGACAGAAATCAGATAATTCTGGAAAGGTTGAAGGTCATGTTGAGCCTTTTTTAAAACAAATTACCCTGTAAAGCTATAAGCTTTGCTGTGTTGGTTTCCTTCTCTTCCAGTGGGACCTGGTGTGTGGATCTCAGTCACTGACCATAATACCTAAATTTTTATTTATGACTGGTATGTTGATAGGAAACATCCTATATGGCCATTTAACAGACAGGTGAGTGTCTCGGGCTTACAGCTCTCTCCATGTGAGTATTTTCATCAATTGTGAGTCATTAATTCATTATGAAGTAGCTATTGCAAATTATACTCTTCTATTACCCTGATGCAGAAATGAAGAGGGGCAGTTAAGAAGAGATTAAGACCAACCACATTTAGTGTGTCTTAGTGAAACAGAGCTTTTTCCCCTTGTACTTCCCTAGGTATAAGAGTTTTTGCCTCCCACTGGAAATAATCATTCAGCCTGGATGGCCTTTGGGGACTTCCTGAATCAAGTTAGCAACCACAGAGCACTGCAGATTCTTCAGATGACCCCAGTGATCTACAAACAGAGATGGAAATTTCCAATCAGTGTGATGAGTGCTATGGTTAAGATTCTGTGTGCTGTGTGGACACAGAAATATCACCTCCTCGAGACACTGGGGTGTTTCAGGATGGAGTTTAAAGAGAAGGTGACACAATATCCATTTTTAGTGAGAAAAGAGAATTTTTTGGTTGTTTTGAGACAAGGCTCCAGCTGGCCTGGGACTTACTATGTAGACCAAGCTGACCTCAATCTTACAGAGATCTGCCTGCCTCTGCCTCCTGAGTACTGGAACTAAAGGCATATGTTATCACACCTGGCTTAAATTTATTCTTAATAGTCTGTGCAAATACATGATCAACTCCCAACTGGTTTCTGTCACTGTCTGAATTTTTAAAATAATATTGTTATTGAGTCTTTGAGAATTTAATATAATTTATTTTGCTCATATTCAGACCCCCTTTCCCATTTCCTCTAAGAGTTACCCTACCTCCCTATCCTCAATTCATGTCCTCTATTTTTAAAAGTCTCATTGAGTCCAATTTGTATTCTCCAAATACTCTGGGGTGTGGGCTCATCCCCCGAAGGTTGGTCAACCTAACTGGCATCACATCCTTAAAGAAAATCCCCATGCATGTGGGGATTTTGTTTGCCTTGGACTTGCATAGGTCTTGCGCAGGCTGTCTCGATCAGTGCATATTCATAAGTGCAACTTCCCCCAGTGTCTGGAAAACACTGCTTCCTTGTATTTATCCTCTGAGTCTTAGAACTTTCCACCTCTTATTCCATGACGCTCCAGTAGATGCATCTTTTAAATTTTTGCAAATTCCATAGAATATATTTTGATCATATATAGATCTCTCTCCCCTATCTGTATTCCCCCTTAATATCTCCTTCCAGATTTAATGTATTCTGGTATATATTATTAAGGCCTATTGAGTCAAATTTTGTGTCTCCAAGTATCCTTTGGTGTGGATCCATCCCCTGGACCTTGGTTAGCCTACTTGGATTCACACCCTTAAATAAAACCGACTCCTCCTCTCCCAGCAGCTATTAGTTGCCAATAGTTCCCCAGCTGAGGTTGGGGCTTGTTATCCACTTTCGTGCTTCTATGCTGGGATTCTGTCTGGCTCGAGCTTATGTGGGTCTTGTGCATGCTCTGAATTCATATTAGTAACTGCCTAGCTGTCTGGAAAACTGTTTCCTTGTGGTCATTCACTATCTTTGGCTCTGACAATCTTTCCACCTACTCTTCCACAATGAGCCCTGGGTCTTGGATGGCAAACATTTGATATGGATGTCCTATTCAGGATAAGCACTCTAGTCTCTTATTCTCGCACATTGACCAGTGTGGGTCTTCTCTAGTGAGAGTTGAGAGATGGATTAATTCATGTGTATAATAATAAGTCATTAGGAATCAGTTTATTACTCAGTCTATCTAGCAGAGTAACAGTAGCAGGCTCTCCCCTATGGCCTGTGACCTGTCTACCCACAGGTTCCAAGGCCTGATATCAGTGTCATATATGGACTCATCTTATGAAGCATACCTTAAATTCAATCAGAAAGTGGTTAGTTACTCCTGTAGCAGTTGAGTGGATGGAGACTCAAAGACACAGACAAAACTTTAAGCGGAGGATCTGAGACTCATGATCCGAAGATGCAGATCCTTCTCAGTCCTGATCTTTCATTTGGTACTAAAATAATGAATGGAGTTCACAGGACCTATTGTGCCAAGAACACATAAGACATACAGTAATAAGTTAAGGAATACAATGTATAGATGTAGCCCAACCAGAGTATATTCAAGAATTTAAGAATACATGTTTTTCCCTAGAGGTTTGCCTTCTGGGGTCACTGCTTGCAGTGACCACATAGTCTTTTTGTCCATTCACTGAATATTAACTCTGGAAGTATGCCATAAGCCATGAAGTCACAAGACATATTAACTCATCATGAAGCAGGTTGCTACATTTTCCCCTCTTTAACAGACTGATTATGATATAAAACAGAAAACACAGCCGCTTTGTCTCTCAGCTGTTGTTGTTGTCTTGATGTCCTTAAGTAAAAGAAACAAAGAATACAGAGTATACTTAAAATAACCCCAAAGAGAAACGTCCAGACTATTTAAATTGATTTAAAGGGTTTAAGGATTGTTATCCATCTGTAATGCCTTGTAATAAATAGTTCCTTTCCCTGAATGGTTCCTAATTGATCCTTAAATGTATCAGAAATATGTTGTTGTAATTTCATTGTTTCTTCAGTCATATTTCCATGATTTAACAAATGTTTTCTAAAATTATCCACAGAAAATATGTTTGATTATAAGGACTAGGAGTGACACAGTGTTCTAGTTTGTTTCTCCATTGCTATGACAAAATACTGTAATACGAACTTGGGGAGGAAAGGGTTTATTCAGCTTACATCTCCTGGGTCACACTTTATCAGTGAGCCTAAGGTAGGAACTCAGGGCAGGAACCTGGAGGCAGGAGCTGGAACTCAGGCCATGGAGGAACGCTGCTTACTGGCTTGCTCCTCTGGCCCCTGCTCAGCCTGCTTTCTTAAGCAACACAGGCCCACCTGCCCAGGGGTGGCACCACCCACAGTGGGCTGGGCCCTCCCACATCACTCAACAATTAAGAAGATGCCCCACAGACATGGCCACAGGCCAGTCCAATGGAGGCAATTCCCCAGTTGAGGCTCCCTCAACCCAGGTGTGTCAAGTTGATACTAAAGCTATCTAGCACACACAATATCCGCTTAACAATTCCAATCACATCATAAATTGTTTTTGTAAACTATTTGATCCCCTAGCATCACTACTGTTGTAGATCGGCAATTTCAGCATTAATTTCACTATCAATCCATCTCCGAGTGGTCCATAGTTGTTCAGAGTTCTTATGCCAGTTGGACACAAATTCTGTTTGAATGGATGCATGTAAAGCAATCCCAGCTATTTCCACTGTGGCAGTGATGGCGACGATTCCCATTGTAATATCAATGATTAACCCAATCATTCTTTTAGATCTTGTCACCAATTTGGTGATCAACTGATGGAGGTACATAGTCATGGTAGTATCTTGCCATTCTTGATTCAAACGTACAAGTAACCAAAGTCCGGTATGAGCCTTAGGTATGCAAATGCTTTCTTGTGAGAATAACTGAAATGGAATGGTTAAGGCAAAAGAGTCCAATTATAACACTCTACAATATAATTAGAAGAATTCCATGTGGTAGGGCCAATCATAAACAAAAACTGTGCCTTAAACAAGTAGTAACATATTGTGCTTCATTCTTCCTAAACTCTAATTATCACTTTTGGTAATGTTTTCGAATATTTTTCCACCCAGATAGTGAGTCCATCTAAGGCTGTAGCTATTTTCCACAAATGTGTTTGTTGAGAACCTATGGTAAATGGGGGTACAGAGGAGACACACCACCATCATGCCAAACAATATCATCATGGGAAGCATATGTAGTTGCATGATTATATTTTTCATGCCATCTCAAGTCTCTTCCCTGGGTCTTGGTACGAACAGAACCCTTGGGGCTCCACTTGATGACGCTTCCATAGGAAGTATTAAGTAAATCTCATCCCTTTCACCTCTACGTTTACTTCATTGTACCCATTCCCCAATCTCCATGGTGACTGGGAGTGAACAATGGGGCAAATCAGGGGGCACATCATCAGTATCATTACCATATTTAATCCCTTTTGCTTACAGCAGAAACATTTTTACAAGTCACTTGTGTTGATGCATTTTTAATATAGAAAGCTAGGCTTGTGCCCCAGGATTAAGACAGTGTGACTCATGTCCACCATATAGGTGGATCTTCTACTCCTACTGTATAGTTTCTTATGATTTCTCCCTCTTCCCCAGGAACTAAAGGACCCTGGTTATCATATGGTCCTCGGTATCCATCTAGAATCATTGATGTGCAAAGGTATGGGATCAGATAACCTATGCAAAGCCTTATTAATAGGTGGATTAGGTATGTAAGAAGAATTTGAAGTGGCAGCACTTACACCCATAGATGCTACAGCAAGTGTAGCAAGAAACAAATTAATGGCCGTTTTCGGTTGATGTGAATCTCATATGATTTTTTTCTGCTTCTCCATCGTTCTTCTTAATTGGCCCCGAGTGGCAGGTGCTGCTTTCTTAGTAGACGATAGAGGGACTCGTATCTGCAGTCTTCCAATACTAGAGCACGACAGGTGGTTTAGGATCGAATCTCTTCCTTTTGCTCACGTCTGACTGGTTTCACCAGTCTGGACGGGAGTCAAACGACATCGCCTTTATCTGTAACAATATGAGCAAATTTCTCATGAGGCCGGGTTGCCAGTTTCCATCATTATACATAGGTTGCAATATTTCTACAGGTTTAGATTTTGTCCAAGGCCATTCTGCTGCAGATTCATTAAAAAAAAAAAATTAAAGTAGCTGGGCATGGTGGTACACGCCTTTAGTCCCAGCACTCGGGAGGGAGAGGCAGGCAGGTCTCTTTGAGTTCAAGACCAGCCTGGTCTACATAGTGAGCTTCAAGTCACCTGGGGCTACAGGGAAACCCTGTCTCAAAAAGACAAAAAAAAAAAAAAAAAAAAAGGAGTAAATACAGCTTGTAATATAATAATTCTAGGAGTAGGTTTATACTTGTAATCTCTCCCTTTTTGTTTAAAAATCATATCCTTTAGGGTACGACGACAGCATTCAGTGATAACCTGTCTTTGAGGATTGTATGAGATTTCTAGTAATATGAGTGATATTCCAAAAGTGAAAAATTTCTTTAATAGATGTATAACATGGGCCACTATCAGTTTTGATCGTTTTAGGAATGTTCATAACATTGAAGGCCTCATAGATATTGTATAACACAGTTTTTCTCCTAGTAATGGAGTAGTCCATTGAAATCCTGAAAATGTATCAATTGAAACATGTACATAAGAGTTTTTCCCCAAACTAAATATGTGAGTAACATCCATTTGCCAGATTTCATTAGAATCTTGTCCCTGGGGATTCACTCCAGCTGGACAAGGTGTATTATGTAAAGCTGGGCATTGTGAATATTTTTTAAGTATATCAGTAACTTGTTTCCTGAAAGAAACGCTCCTGTAAACCTTTATAATTAATATGAGTTTAAAAATGATATTTTTGTGTTTCAATTACATTTATAAGTGTAATTTATCTATGGAGTCATTACTTTTAATCACGGGACCAGGTAACTGAGTGTGAGCTCTAATATGAGTAATATAAATAGATGATGCTTATGTTGTATTGTTTTGTAATTCTAGAAAGAACTGATTAAGTTCTGTTTGATCCTGAAGAATGTATATAGTTTCAATGTGTTTAACTGTAAATTCAGTATACTGGGAATCAGTAACACTATTTAAAGGATCTCTTACATATTTTAACAGCATTATTACAGTGAAAAGCTCAGCTTTTTGAACACAAGTGTATTCAGTTTGTGTTATCTTTTGAGTTTTTCCTAAGTTAATCCAACTTTACCATCTTTATTTGCATCAGTATAATATGTATCAACTTTTTTAATTATTTTTATTTTATGTATATGAGTGTTATGCCTGCATGTAAAAAGTGCACCCATGTCGTGCAATGCCCACGGGGGACAGAAGAGGCTGTCAGATCCTCTGGAACAGGAGTTACAGATAGTTGTTAGCTGCCATGTGGGTGCTGGGATTCGAACCCGGGTATTTTGCAAGAACAATCAGCGTTCTTAACCGCTGAGCCATCTCTCCAGCCCAATATTGACATTTTTTTTAAAGGAGCAGCTTTAACTATTTTAGATAAGATTCATTATGTTTTTTATGAATTGAATTCTCTTATCTTTAGGATAATGATTATGCATTTTTCTTATATAGTATGCTAAGCTTCCTTACTAGTGTTCACTAAAATGCCAATTATTATGAATTTAGGTAGCATTAAAATGGATTACAATCTCCTCAGGATCATATCAAGTTAAAGCACAGTCATTCTTTTTGTCATTTTATGAGGCAGAAAAATCCATTCAAGGAAAAAAATTCTTGAATGAATTTTTTTTGGTTGCTATAAAACTCCTGTAGGAGAGTGTTGGGAGGGAACGATTAATAAAGGAATGCTTATGGTCGGATGCTATCTATTGAGATACATAGACTGCATATGCTGTTCTATCCATGCACTTTCCTCAGTTGCTTCATGTGTTAATGTTCTAGGGCTATTTAAATCAGAGTCTCCTGTTAAGGTATTAAAAAGATTTTTAAAGGAATCAGTGTGTATCCCTAAGGAATGTCTTAACCAATTTATATCTCCTATTAGTCTTTGAAAATCATTTAGCATTTTAAGGGAATCTTTTCTAATTTGTACATTTTGAGGCATGATTTTAGTTCTTTCAATTATGCTATCTAAATATTTATAAGGATTACTGTTTCAATTTTTTTCAATAGCAATTATGATTCCATAATCTTGTAGAATACTCTCACTCTGTAAATATAATTGTGATACATTTTTTTTCACTTGGTTGAGCAAATAAAATATCATCCACGTAATGAATGATTCAACTATCAGGATATATTTGTCTAATCTGATCCAAAGGTTGGTTGACAAAATATTGGCATAGCGTAGGGCTATTTAGCAGACCTTGAGGAAGCCCTTTTCATTGATATCTCTTAATAGGTTGTTGGTTGCTGATTGTGGGAATGGTAAATGTGACTTTTTCACAATCTTGTGGTTGAAGAGGAATTGTAAAAAAAAAATCCTTTAAATCTATAATTTTTACTATGCCAATTTAAAGGAACCATACTAGGTTGGGGCAACCCTGGTTGGAGTGCCCTCATAGGCTGGATAACTTCATTAACTTAAAAAGAAATCTATCAACATTCTCCATTTTCCCAATCTTTCTTTCTTTTTTCTTTCTTTCTTTTCTTTCTTCTCTCTTTCTTTCTTTCTTTCTTTCTTTCTTTCTTTCTTTCTTTCTTTCTCTCTCTCTCTCTTTCTTTCTTTCTTTTTCTTTCTTTCATTTTTACACTCACTTCCCAGCTAGCACCCTCCCATAGCCTCCCTCCCACTACTAGAGCCCTTATACTCTGATATCCCTGCTACTGTCTGCTGTGTTGTCGGCACCCCCAGCCATTCCCTACTACTTGCCCTTCTGGTGAATCTAGTCAGCCTATCTGGAGGTCTTTGTTTTTAGGAGGGTCAGCTGTTCCTCATCTAGTGGTAATCAGTCATCAATATTACTTTGGATAAGATTGGGGTCTGCTGTTAATTTTCCCAGTTCTATGCTGGGTTGCTATCTGGGAATCCCTTAGGCCACCCTGGACAGCAACTCAAAGAAGGTATTGCCTGTCTGGCATTGTTGCTTGTTATGTAGCTTTTAGCTATACATACAGACTCTTATGAAATTATATTGGCCCCTTTAATCTCTGGTTATACTTTCCTTTTGGGTGTTTAAGGCCATACAGTTGGACCAGATAAACTGATTTATTTTTACTCTTAAGATCGTTTGAGGATCTGTTCCTCAGGGGTCACATGGGCTTGGGAGGAGCCCCTGGTTA
>NW_008341874.1:173162-174224 GCF_000622305.1 Nannospalax galili | reverse complement strand
AAGGTCCTGCTCGACCATGGTTGGCTTCGCTTGGAAGCATGGAGGAAATTGTTCCTCTGTGTTGACCCTCCTCTTTATAGACTGGACACTGGTTCAAGCCCATCTGGTGGGGTCTCCTCAGCCTCCTTGATCAAGAGGACAGGTGACCCACCACCATTATAGGACATTTCGAGAGATGCTCATAGTCCTCTGGAACTAGTTGACCTAGGAGGGCAAGGAGCAAAAAGTGTCCTTTATGTCCCTCTGACCAAATTATTATAGACCTCAAAGTATGTCTGTTAAACACCCAAGAAGGTTAGTTCCACCAGTCTGGTATTTTTAATTACTGTGTGTCATGTAGATAAATCTTGGGCAAAGACCAGTTGTTCTCAGATAAACCTTACCTAGACATGTATTTTTTGATCTGCTATGTATAATTTGTCAGTAGGGTGTAGGAGTAACGTGGCTCCCTCTGGTTTTCAAAACTAGGCATTGTTTATCTCTTGAGTTGTCTCACCCCTCCATCATGGTTTTCCCACTAAGGTGCCCCCATTTCCCCCCTTTCTCCCTTACTAATACCATTCTCCTATGGTCCTACCTCTCTTGAGCTCCTTCTTTCCCTTCATCGCCTAGGTTCCTTGTATACCCTTCTCTTCCCCTTCCCTTAAACTAACTCAATTTTTATCCATATCTCCCTTATTAACGCCTGTTTCCTACTGTTCTCTTTCAGATTCTTTCTTTTCCTTTACCTCCCTGTTTCCTTTCCATTATCCTGGTTTCTGTAGTTATGTCTGGTTGCATACTTATTTATCAGAGTCTGGTTCTAGGATCCACATATGAGGGGGAACACACGCCGATTTTTCTGAGTCTGTGTTACTTCACTTAGTATAACAGCTTCTAGTTCCATCCATTTACCTGCAAATTTCATGATTTCATCTTTCTTTACTGCTGAGTAAAACTCCATAGTATAAATAAACCACATTTTCATTATCCACTCATCAATTGAGGGACACTTAGGTTGCTTCCATCTCTTAGCTATTGTGAAAAGAGCAGTAACAAATATGGATGTACAAGTGTCTCTCA
>NW_008341874.1:172414-172923 GCF_000622305.1 Nannospalax galili | reverse complement strand
TTGATGTTAGTCAGTCTGACCGGGGTAAGGTGAAATCTTAAAGTGTTTTTAATTTGCATTTCCCTAATTATTAGTGATCTTGAACATCTTTTAAGATGTTTCATAGCCATCTTTACATCTTTTTTTGAGAACTCTCTGTTGAGCTCCTTATCCCATCTTTTAATTGGGTTGCTTCTTGTATTGGTTCTCTGTTTTTTGAGTTCATTATATGTTTTGGTTATTAAATCTCTGTCGGATGTGTTGCTGGTGAAGATTTTTTCCCATTCTGTGGGTTTTCTGTTTGCTTCCTTGGTTGTCTCCTTTAATGTATGGAAGTTTTTTAGTTTAATGAGGTCCCATTTGTTAATTCTTGGCCTTGTTTCCTGAGCGATTGATATCCAGTTTAGAAAATCCTTTCCTACACCTATATCTTGTAGGTTTTTTCCCAATGTTTTCTTCTAATAGTTTCAGAGTTTCAGACTTTACATTGAGGTCTTTGATCCATTTGGAATTGACTTTTGTGCAAGGTG